>NC_046968.1:27624796-27702296 GCF_009769545.1 Cyclopterus lumpus
GGATGAAGTCCCAGGCCTGCTCCGTGGTGGAGTTGTTGCCGGGGTAGTCGTCCAGCACCTTGGTGACGATCTTGGACGTCTCTTCGTGTAACTGAGAGGAAACAGTTTTGTGATGTTCATAAAAAAAAAATCATAAAGTCTTATGGTGCAAGAAAGTGCTTCTGGAGCTCAAACTGCATGCATTTGATATGCTGTTTATAGTTTCCTCATGCCTGTGATCCATATTGGAGAGAATTTGTGTTTTTTCTCCTTTCTTGTGAACATTTGGTTGTGTGTCGCTGGATTTATGACAGAGGTCATGAAGTTTATGGTCTTGGTAAGTATAAAGACAACCTAGTGTCCAAATTCCGACACTAGAAAAGATCTAATCACACGTTTACTGTCTTAGAGTGAAAAAAAGAGCTGTGTGTTAAGTATTTTCTCCCACAATGAACATGCTGAGACTAAGACGAGAAGATTGATACCACTCTTTCCTTTGTATTTGGAGATGAAGCCAGCAGCTAGTTAGCCTAGCTTAGCATAACACCTTGAAACACAGGTAAACAGTCTCTCCAATAGTTACAAAAGGTGCCTATCAGCACCTCTAAAAGGTCAATAGTTAACATGTTGTATTGTGCTCATTTATTCTGGGTATAAAAACAGATTTGAGAGGACCAGGCTCCTGTCTTTATGCTAAGCTAACTAGCTGCAGCTCTACATTTAACTGATATACATGAGTGGTGTCAATCTTCTCTCTACAATCAACTCTCTGCAAGACAGCATACAATATTTAAACATGTCAAACTATTCCTTTAAGTTATTTTAGGAAAGTGGGAATCTTTCTGGACACTCAACATTAAAAGGTTTATAATCGGAGCCTTTTTTTATTAACATTCCAACACATTTCTATTTATTTTTTTGAGAGTGCGGTTTTACAACTCAAACACGAGCTGTGAATTCTCGGGTAGAAGAATTTGGCATCAAGATCTGCGAAATCCTCTTTGTGGGATATCCAGACGCCACGAATCAGGAGTCGAATATCGCCTCGTTTACATAAAACCAACTGGAGACCAGACGCAGGACATCTCAGAGGAATCGTCGCTAAAATCTTTTCACCGAGAATGTTGAGACACTCGAGGTCTCCAGTGAATTCATACTGGAAAAAGGAAAAGAAAGAAGTTCTCCAAATAGAGTTGTTGTTTTTTTCCTTGGACCACTATTTGGCAGACGAGCTGAAAAGAAGTCGGAGAGTTTTCCAACAAATGTTCAGATACAATAAACAGATCCAGAACTGAACCTTTTTGTAGCATTTCTTCAGATTTATGCATCTGGATCCACGAGCACTAACTCGTGGTCCGAGTCGGCGGTTTTCATAAGAGTGCACGTTATTAGTGCACGTTTGTAGGAGGCCGTTGTGCGACACGTTAAGCATAAATCCTAAATCACCATAAATCCTTTGTCTCGTCGTTGAAACTACAAATTATTAATCATTAATACTTATTGTACATATTTAAATAATTAATTTATATTGTTATTATTATTATTAACAACAAATACATTTATATTTAATTTTTTTTAATTGTATTTTAGATCTCTTCCATCTTAATGTGATTATTTATTAATTACAATAATTAATTAAATTATTATAATTTAATACAAACTATTTGTATTATTGAAAAGCACTTAATGCCCCCATACTCTAGGAAACCAGAGTTACATTTTTTTAAGCTAAAAACTCTCCAGCTTCTCAAAAGTTGAATATTTATTGTTTTTCTTTTGTCTGCTATGAAAGTAAACTGAATGAGAAGGATCATGAGCTCAAGTTTTTAAATGTAATGTGTTCACATTAACTAAACATTTGTTTAAATTTACAGGCTCTTCCGTGTTATTCTCAGAAGCTTTCAGTCATAATCACAACGTTGACATAACTTCTACTTACACTTTTAATTACTGGAGCTGCATAAACATCTAAAAGATAAATGTGACCCGAATGTAAACAAGAGCAGAAACTGCAACACTGTACTTAAAGTAAAAATAACTCCTTTCCTCCTTCACTCATCCTTTCCTCCTCTACTCCTTCACTCCTTTCTTTCTCCACTCCTTTCCTCCTCCACTCCTTTCCGCCTTTTCTCCTTTCCTCCTCCACTCCTTTCCTCCTCCACTCCTTTCCTCCTTCCCTCATCCTTTCCTCCTCTACTCCTTCACTCCTTTCCTCCTCCACTCCTTTCCTCCTCCTTTCCTCCTCCACTCCTTTCCGCCTTTCCTCCTTTCCTCCTCCACTCCTTTCCTCCTTTCCTCATCCACTCCTTTCCTCATCCTTTCCTCCTCCACTCCTTTCCTCCTTCCCTCATCCTTTCCTCCTCTACTCCTTCACTCCTTTCCTCCTCCACTCCTTTCCTCCTTTCCTCCTCCACTCCTTTCCTCCTTTCCTCATCCACTCCTTTCCTCCTTTCCTCCTCCACTCCTTTCCTCCTTTCCTCATCCACTCCTTTCCTCATCCTTTCCTCCTCCACTCCTTTCCTCCTTCCCTCATCCTTTCCTCCTCCACTCCTTTCCTCCTTTCCTCCTCCACTCCTTTCCTCCTTTCCTCATCCACTCCTTTCCTCCTTTCCTCCTCCACTCCTTTCCTCCTTTCCTCATCCACTCCTTTCCTCCTTTCCTCCTCCACTCCTTTCCTCCTTTCCTCATCCTTTCCTCCTCTACTCCTTTCCTCTTTTCCTCCTTTCCTCCTCCACTCCTTTCCTCCAGAGGAGCCAACATTGCTCGTCCTTATGCGTTGCCATAGAAACATCAAGTGCATCAAAGTTTGGTTGCGTCTCAATCTCTTTAAAAAAAAAAAAAAAAATTTAAAAAAAGGAGGAAGAGGCTGAAAAGACTCCAATAAATAATTATTAGATATGTTACATATTTGTTTCAGTGTTTATATTCGTTTCACTTTTTGTGTTTATTTATTGTTTTTGTTTAATTTTTTCACTTTCATTTTCATTTTCATGTTTTTGAAGTTGTGAACTCATAGTTTCAGTCATAGTTTCGCCAAAAGAGAAAACAGCTCAGACTTCACTGATCAGTTCGATTGTTTCTGTAATGAGAAACCATAAGAAATATGAATAAAAATGATAATTATATTTAAATAATTTACTTAATCATAATTCTTCAAACGTAATTTATCACAGGAAACATATTTGTTTTCAAACTGTCCTGATAATTTAGAAAAAGAAAAAAAATGTGCAATAAAAAGGCAGACAAATAACAATAGAAATGAATAAATAAATAATAAATAAATAAATGCAGTTCTTGTTTAGTGAACCGAGCCTCCAGAGTAAATGAATCTCTGCTGATAAGTGCAATCTGAAGCTATCGAACCTATAAAAAAAGGTTTTATGAACGACAAAACAGGTGAGTTCACCTGCAGGCGGCGACACAACACTTCTCCGTCGTCCCCGGTTACCTGCCGGAGGGTTTAATTAGATTCTATTGGTGGCGTTCACACGTTCGTGCCCGTTACGACACATCGTGAACGCGGCCGATCACACGATAATAAAAAATAAAAAAAAAGGTGTGTCGCAACACATTCCTTCTGAGAGAATCACCTGACGGAGTTCAACCCTCCAGGTGAGCCTGACGAAGCGAAACAAAGAGGAGGGGGCGGGGCTACCCACAAGGCCCGTCAACGTAACAAATGAAGAGGAAGCGACGTCACTCACCACATCCTTCTGGAAGTAGATGAGCGTGCCGGCTGCCACCTGAGCGATGAGGATCAGCAGGAGGCAGGTGAAGTACTGAGGGGAGACACAAGAGAGTGAGTGGTGAGTCATGAGGATCCCAGTTAAACCAGTTAAGATAAGCATCTCCAACAAGGCGTGCATCCACTGACAAGGATCGCTGAAAGCTGTCCAACAAATGCCCGTTTATATATATATTTATATAATAATATATATATATTTTATTATAGAAATATATAAAATATATATATATATTTTATTACAAGAATATATATATTTTATTATAGAAATAAATACATGTATATATATTTTAATATAGAAATATTTAAATAAATATCTTTTTATTCTATACATGTATATTTTATTATAGAAATATATATTTATTAATTTATAGAAATAAATTGGCTTGCAGCATGCCCTAAAATAGCATAAGCCGGACAGAAAGGCACTCGTATCCGGAATAAAAGTGGAAGATTATTACCTCTGCCAAGTAAGGGTTCCTGCTCATAAACAGTTTTTTTCAGTGGTAAAAATAATGAAGAAAGCAGTTGTTGGTCTTATGTGTCTGCAGTAAATCCTCCACTTGTACCACAGCTGCATTAATCATCATCATCATCATCATGTTTAAAAGTTACAGACACACAAACAGATCACTCACCAGGCCGAGCAGGCAGCGGATCTCATAGATGGCCCCCAAGCAGCCGAGGAAGCCCATGAGCATGGAGAAGGCCCCGACTCCAATCAGGATGTAGCACGCCACCTTTACAGCCGTGGAGTTATCTGTACGGAGAGGGAGGGCGCCGATCGGACATCAATACCAAGGAGGTTCACTTGTGACACGGTCACAATGTATTAACCACGTTTCAGCCCAACTTTTACGCCATGAAAAAATTTAAAAAGTTGCTACGAGGAACTTTAATGTGTTGTTTTTTGGCGGCCCCTGTGGACGAAAGCGGTAGTGTTCCCTTTAGAAAACATCTTGTTTTGCTGTAAGTCTGCTCCGCTCAGCCCTGGTTCCGGTCCTCCCTTCCCTCACCGGCCTTACTAAATATATTATTATCGAGAAAGCAATTTGCAGATTAATCAACAACAACAAATAAGTTGTCGCCCCGGCACCGACATGGGAGTGTGGACAAAAAGAGAAGTGTGCACTTCAACGCTGTCAAACAACGGCTTCTGTGTGTCGCACATCTGCACGACGGTCCAGATGTTCCGCTCATCCGACCCGTCAACAACCGAATGACATCCGACGCAATCGAGCGAAATGCATTTCATATATATATATATATATATATATATATATATATATATATATATGTATGTGTCTTATTAAGAAGTATTCAGATGTTTAACTTTAGGATTCATCAACCTGGACTCCAAAAAAAAAAAGAGTTAAGTTATTAAAGATGTCTGACAAAGCAAAAACTATTAGCATAAAAATATATTTAAAGTACTGAAATGTTAATTTTTCTGTATAATATCACAGATTATTTATGCATTAATGTGTTCATCACTTCGACGCTGCAGATGGTAAATTTAAACTTTATAAACAGCTATAAAAGTTATTCTTTAATAAAACACCTCGATTCATATTTTGTATCAATATTCTAAATCTCTAAAAGTAATTTTTAATCTTCAAAATAAATGCAGTAAAAAGTATAAAGTACACACATGAAGTAAATGTGCTTGGAGACAGATTATGGGATGTTACGTGACCGTCTGAGTCGTAACACAAACCGTCCATTGAGCGTCGAAACGTCTCATTTACGGCGACACAAAGCGAAACTGTGCGCCGCACTTTCACATGAGCGCACGGCCGTCCTCCACGAAGACCCCGGACTCACGCCGCCCGGACAGACCGGTGATGTAGTGTGTGTGTGTGTGTGTGTGTGTGTGTGTGTGTGTGTGTGTGTGTGTGTGGGGTGGTGAGTAAGGCGGTGAGCGCACTGGGCTGATGAGATGCATGCTGATGCTGAACGGAGCAGAAAGAGCTCAGTGTCTGAGGAGAGAACACCTGCAGAGGGACAAATGTCTCCCACACACACACACACACACACACACACACACTATTACACCAGCTCAATGTCCGTCTCTATAGTTCTGCATCAACACTTCTTCAGTCGTCTCAAAGCCCGTCTGTGTCGCTCACAGAGGTCGTCATTTTCTTCTTCTTCTTCATTTTCTTCCTCGCTGATAAGCTCTTCATTTAACTCTTCATTTAAAAAAAGGGATAGTTCAAAGTTAGCGTAGCTTAGCATAAAGACTGGAAGCTGTGGGAATCTGCTAGCTTGGATATCAACATACGTCAATACCAACAATGGTGGAATGTAACCATGTACAGTTTAGTCCTGATCCTCTACAGACCTCAGTTTAGTCCTGATCCTCTACAGACCTCAGTTTAGTCCCGATCCTCTACAGACCTCAGTTTAGTCCCGATCCTCTACAGACCTCAGTTTAGTCCTGGTCCTCTACAGACCTCAGTTTAGTCCTGATCCTCTACAGACCTCAGTTTAGTCCTGGTCCTCTACAGACCTCAGTTTAGTCCCGGTCCTCTACAGACCTCAGTTTAGTCCCGGTCCTCTACAGACCTCAGTTTAGTCCCGGTCCTCTACAGACCTCTGTTCACCGTGGACAGACCCAGATCCCCCCCCTCCTCCTCCTCCTCCTCCTCCTCCTCCTCCTCCTCCTCCCCTCCTCCTCCCCTCCTCCTCCTCCTCCTCCTCCTCCTCCTCTCCTCTCTGGGAGCCGACACCATGCTACTGGAGACCCAGGACCTATTTCTGGACTTGCTGGAGGCAAGAGGGACCCGGGAGAACCAGAACCAGGACAGAGGGTCAGACCTGCTGCAGTAAAATGAAGTATTCTAAAGGGACCCAGGTGCTCTGAGTCACTACCACTTTAGTCCACAGGGGGCGCCAGAACCAACACATAATTAAAGAAGAACATCTGGAGGTACTTGTATTTTCTCAGTCTGGTATTAGTACTTGTACCACAGTACTTGTACCTCAGTACTTGTACCTCATACTTCCTCCACCACTGACTTCCCAGCAGCTCTTCGGCGATGAAGCGTATTTCTTATCCGTCAATTGATTTCTTTTAATCCTATTTATGTATATATATTTTTTAACACGAGTAAATGAAGCAAAGATGAAAATGAAAGATACGAGGAGGCCGAGCGAGAGAGAGAGAGACTCAACCCACCAGTGTAAACACACCATCACACCGTCGACCTTCATCGAGGTCGCTGTGACTCGGGTGAAGGAATGTCTGCTATCAGACGTGCGCGGCATCAAGCGGCGAAGTGTCAGCAGATCTTTACGTCTTCGACAAGCGATCGAAACTTGATTATAGATAACCGGATAACCAGATAACCGGTTCCCTTCACTTCTTCTACTACTCTGGTTTTCCGAGTCGCACTCAAACATGTGGTTTCATCCCAACTCTTGACACAGGAACTCACTCAGGACCACGATGAAGCTCTGATTGTCCAGCAGGAGCCACAGACCGAAGCCCATGATGACGCCGCCGCAGAGCTGGAGGGGACACACACACACACACACACACACACACACACACACACACACACACACACACACAGTCAGACATAATAAACAATGCTTCAGACATGCTGTGAACGAGCACATTTCAAACCACAGCATGTTTATGAAGACAACCAATTGTTCGACCTGTCAATCACCTTGTAGCCCCGCCCCTAAAGCATCCCCTGCTTTATGGTCCGATTGACTCTCAATGGACCATAATTTACTAAATGAACATAAGGAATATTCTGATTTTTATACGCGTCTAAAGTGTTATTAAAAAGGGACGTATCATAGGAAAACTATGTTTCTTCAGGCCTCGGTGCATATAGAAGAACACTGGCGGGATGCGAATGTTGCCATGGCAACACTGAAGCTAGGGCTTCGGTTCAATATGACAACATCTGCAGCGAAATGTATGCCGACAACAAACCTCTCTTTGCGTGAGAACTCGGGTGTGAAAACACACAGCGGAGGAAACGAAGCAAACACACACACACACACACACACACACACACACAGTTTGTTTATCCGGCGCTAAGAAGCTCTCGACCTCAGATCACAGATTTCATTTAATTTCTTCTCTAAACGAGAAAGTGAGTTTCACCATGGCAACCGGGCCGCAGGCTGCAATTAGGACTCAGAGACTCACGGAGAAGGAACTTGAATGACGTCGCGACTTTAGAAACTTCTACGCTGTAAACGGTCAACTATTCTATAAAAGGTTTTACTTTTTAATGTGTTGTATTCATCTGTAACGGTTATATGCAACTCCTCTGGTTGTATAGAAGTTTATGCTTCATGTGTTGAAGCTGCATTCTCTCTACTGACCACCAGGGGGCGACTCCTCTGGTTGTATAGAAGTCTATGCTTCATGTGTTAAAGCTGCATTCTCTCTCCTGACCACCAGGGGGCGACTCCTCTGGTTGTATAGAAATCTATGCTTCATGTGTTAAAGCTGCATTCTCTCTACTGACCACCAGGGGGCGACTCCTCTGGTTGTATAGAAGTCTATATAAATGACTCTACTTCTCTTGATTTATTCCCTCAGTAAACATTGTAAACATTAGTTTTTGGTCTCAATCTCTAGTTTCAAGTCTTCTTCAATACAGCGTGATGTTCATTTAGTAAATTATGGACATTTAGAGTCAAACAGAGCATAAAGCAGGGGATGCTTTAGGGCGGGGCTACAAGGTGATTGACAGGTCTCTACCAGACTCCTCCTCATTTCTCCTTTAATGTCACATCATTATCGGCGAGGGTGAAAATACTCACAAAGAAGATGAGGTTGAAGAGGAACAGGAAGTACTTGGTCGCGGTCAGGCAGCCTTTCCCCATGATGCCGGCTCTGTAAACAAGAGACAGTCACAATATTATATATATATTTATATTTATATATACACACACACACACACACACACACACACACAGACACACAGTATAATGTATACAAACAGAGTGCAGGTGACGTTGTTCTGGGCGTGATGTGAACAAGTGGTGACAGATGCTTATAGAAGCACAGACCTCCGAGGCTAAGCCGGCCGGGATGATCACGATGTGGGGTGGGGGTGGGTGGGTGGTGGGCTCAAATCCTCCAGGATTACACCCGCAAAAAAAAACAGTACAATCACAACCTCAATCTGTGAGCACAGAAGGAGAGGTCAAACCCTCCGTGACCTCCGGGGTCCTCATCGAGGAGCCGAGTCTTTTCGCTCCAGAGCCGTTCGCATCGATAGGAAATCAATAAATTCTGCAGATTAGAGGCGACGGAGATATTCTCCTCACAGCGGAGTAAAACCTAAATAACACCAAGAAGAACACGATGGTCTTCTGGCAAGAAAAGCAGACCTACTTTTTTATAGGCCAAGCCAGTCATCTCTCACTTGATGTGCATTTGAGAAGATGCATCATGGAGGAAATGTGTAGAATCATATCAGTCTTGATTATTTCCTCATATAGTTATTCTAAATTATAATTATTATAATATATATATATATATATATATATATATATATATATAATGTATATAATATATATGTATATATATATTTAAAACATATATATATATTATTTTTTTAATCAAAATATAGTCAAAGAAAATGGTTAAATTGTCTTAGTTTATAATGAATATTTATTATAAATAATTAATTTAACCGACGTAGATTTATGTTGCATTACAAAATGTATAACAATAGAATTGCATCCCTGTGTGCAGCAAGCTGGAGAGTTTTGAACCCCTTAAAAACACCAACAAATATGGATTGAAGGAGAATATTTAGTTCGATAACAAAATGTTGTGAATTAAATCTATGGGTTTAACAAATGTTCACGTCTGGACTTTATTAAATCGCTTTTATTAGTTATTGGAAAAGTTTGGCTCACGCAAGTCAGAAACTACAAACAGAATAACACTAATAATATTCGTGTAGAATGATTTTTATCTGCAAATGTGCGAAGATATTGTGTTCAAACAGAATAAAACTTGATTTGGATTCCTAATTTGAACGTAAACGTTACCAATTAAGCTTGGAGGTTTTCAACTGTGTGTGTGTGTGTGTGTGTGTGTATATCACACACACACACACACACACACACACAGTTGTATATCATCATCGCTGAGTGCAGGCGCTGGTATTTATGTTCACAGAAATAATGCAAAGCGGAAGTAAAAAGTTCATCCATCTCGTATCCAGCACCAGCTGGTCGCTGACCTTTCCCCGTCTGTGTGGTGGCCGATATTTACAGAACATCCCCGTCTGCCATGAATGCACCACCATCACTCTGTCTGGCTGTTCCACCTGGTCTTCACCCCCCCCCCCCCCTGTACAGTAATGGATGGCCTCTTACTGTCCAATAAATCTATGAAAATCTGGGTGAACTATGGCGGCCCGACTCAATGGCAGTGAAGCCCTGGAGCTCGAGTATCCGACCCATATTCCCATCACTTTAAATGAGTTACTGTTACATGGGGGGGGGGGGGAGGGTGGGGGGGTTGCACCTGCAGGGATGACCGAAGGGAGAGAATATGCAATGGGAGAGAAGCAGCGAAGCCAGATGGAGGCATTACGGAGCAGACTGGAGCTTTAAGACCTGGTTCTGATGCACAGGACGGTCTGAAAGGAGAGACGCTGCGTTAAATCACTTTTTTGTTTTAGGTCCGTCTTTAAAACGTGAAAACTCGGAGGGGGGGGGGGGGGGGGGGTTCCCGGGTAGAGATTTTATAACAGAAAAAGGATTAAAGCCAAAAAGGATCACATTTTCTAAAACTAACCAAAGCAAAATCATTCAAATGTTTTGCAAATCCCAAAAAATAAATCCAAATAAAAGCTGGTTTTCATCCACGTTACGCAAATATGAAGAGTTGGTTCATCGAGATGAGCCAATCCTCAAGTTGGAAACTGACCACCAGGGGGCGACTCCTCTGGTTGTATAGAAGTTTATGCTTCATGTGTTAAAGCTGCATTCTCTCTCCTGACCACCAGGGGGCGACTCCTCTGGTTGTATAGAAGTTTATGCTTCATGTGTTAAAGCTGCATTCTCTCTCCTGACCACCAGGGGGCGACTCCTCTGGTTGTATAGAAGTCTATGCTTCATGTGTTAAAGCTGCATTCTCTCTCCTGACCACCAGGGGTCGACTCCTCTGGTTGTATAGAAGTCTATGCTTCATGTGTTGAAGCTGCATTCTCTCTCCTGACCACCAGGGGTCGACTCCTCTGGTTGTATAGAAGTTTATGCTTCATGTATTAAAGCTGCAGTCTCTCTCCTGACCACCAGGAGGCGACTCCTCCGGTTGTATAGAAGTCTGCTTCATGTGTTAAAGCTGCATTCTCTCTCCTGACCACCAGGGGTCGACTCCTCCGGTTGTATAGAAGTCTATGCTTCATGTGTTAAAGCTGCATTCTCTCTCCTAACCACCAGGGGGTGACTCCTCTGGTTGTATAGAAGTCTATGCTTCATGTGTTAAAGCTGCATTCTCTCTCCTGACCACCAGGGGGTGACTCCTCTGGTTGTATAGAAGTCTATGCTTTATGTGTTAAAGCTAACGAGTTAGCCGCCAGCGCCATGAGTTCACCAGCCATTCTCAATGTTGTTTTTGGTCTTTTAAGTGGACTTATTGACTTATCCCTTAAATCACTGCAGCTTTAAGGCTTCCACACGTCTACATTCTGGTCGTCGTGAACAACGATGAACGTATTGATGCACTTCTGGCTCCCGAGACAAAAAGGCGTTGTGCCGCAGCTGCTGAATGAATAGAAACATGACTTCAGGAATGTATACATGATGTTTCAATTAATTCATCAGCCTAAAAGAAGTTGTTGAATATGGCATGATTTTTAAATATAAAACCATAGGGAGGGTTCACAGCGTTTCACTCTTGAGGTCTAGAAACTAAGGTCTAGTCCAATAGAAAGCACGCTATGCTAATTACTCGCAGCAGAGAGCTCTCAACGCGGGTCTGGAGCGCATTACGAAGGCACGACCGGTAACGGGTCATTAAAATGAACCTCGGACACAAACAGAAGAACCTCGGGTCAAGCCGAGTGCCGTCGGAGGCTCTGACCCAGTTCACCGGGGGTTTGGGGGTCACGATGACCCGGAAAATAGTTCAGAGACTGAGCCGCTCTCCTTTCTGCATTTTAAAATCTCTCAAAAGCCAAAGACCACGTTCACACCGAGGCGCTTCACTTTGTTAAAAAAAGAGTGAATCCTGGCCAGATGTTTGAAAAGGTGGAAATGTATTTGTCTCTCACGGACGGCAATTTACCCGACCTTATAACTGCCTCACCTCAACTATCGTGTGAGAGTTTCCTAACTGTCAATCACCGTGCAGCCCCGCCCTAAAGCCTACCTCTGCTTTATGGTCTATTTATCTCTAAATGCACCAAAATGTACTAAATGCACATCATGCTGTATCGAAAAAGACTTTATTTGTTATCTCAGTAAACGTTTATGGTCTCAATCTCTAGTTTCAAGAAAAAAAAGAGTCATTTTATATAGACTTCTATACAACCAGAGGAGTCGCCCCCTGGTGGCCAGTACAGAGAATGCAGCTTTAACACATGAAGCATAGACTTCTATACAACCAGAGGAGTCGCCCCTTGGTGGCCAGGAGAGAGAATGCAGCTTTAACACATGAAGCATAGACTTCTATACAACCAGAGGAGTCGCCCCCTGGTGGTCAGTACAGAGAATGCAGCTTTAAGACGTGAACCATTAGCTTCTATACAACCAGAGGAGTCGCCCCCTGGTGGCCAGTACAGAGAATGCAGCTTTAACACATGAAGCATAGACTTCTATACAACCAGAGGAGTCGCCCCTTGGTGGTCAGGAGAGAGAATGCAGCTTTAATACATGAAGCATAGACTTCTATACAACCAGAGGAGTCGCCCCCTGGTGGCCAGTACAGAGAATGCAGCTTTAACACATGAAGCATAGACTTCTATACAACCAGAGAAGTCGCCCCCTGGTGGTCAGGAGAGAGAATGCAGCTTTAACACATGAAGCATAGACTTCTATACAACCAGAGGAGTCGCCCCCTGGTGGCCAGGAGAGAGAATGCAGCTTTAACACATGAAGCATAGGCTTCTATACAACCAGAGGAGTCGCCCCCTGGTGGTCAGTACAGAGAATGCAGCTTTAAGACGTGAACCATTGGCTTCACTTTTCAGAGCCGCAGAAACCAAACTTACGATCGCACACTAGGTTCTCACGCTGATCAATAAGTGCGTTTTGTATTTTTACATAAATCTTTTTGCACAAAAGGAAAAACCAGGAAAGACTAATTCCTACTCGTGAGCATTTTTAGTTAAAGAACTGTTTTAGTACCTTCCTTAAACTAAATAATTTAGAGTTTTTCAGGGAATTTTGGTGAAATTGCACTGAACCTTATTAGTGGTGAAACACTTTTAAAACATCTGTTGGAATACCACAATGATTGAGCCACTTTCCTTAATGGAAGGCAATAATAAACATTAAAAACAACCAACCCACTTCCCCACCGAGCTGACGCAGCACACTGAAGCCTCCGACCTCATTCAGCGGCCTTTTCATTCCTACTCGGGTGGAGTAATCATAAACAAACAAAGCCTTCCACTCCTCCGCCCCCCTCCCTTCGTTTTGAAGGCTCTGGTGGTACCAGGCGCCAACGGCTCGCGGTCACTCGCTCGGAGAGACGTCACAACACTCGGCGAGGAAAGTAAAACTAAAAAAAGATAAGAGCCGAGCTTCTGTTTTTAATTTTTTCCAGCTAACATCACAAGCTTCCAGACATAAATACATAAGAATAAAAGTAAAAGTAGAACTATAAAGTAACCTGGAGAGGAAATACTTGAGTAAAAGTACAAGGAGAGAAGTTACGATTCTTTCCTTGTTTATCGGCTAATACAAAGTTTTTTAAAAAATCGGGTTAAATCCCGAAAAATATTTTATGTTGCTGTGAAAACTACATTTTACAAGATTAAATTTGAACACGTCGCAACAACGTGATAATCTAATCCCCCGCAAAACTCTTCTTTTTTTTAAAAAATAACCGAACACGTCACATTGGTGCGAAATGCAACCTCCGTTAGCTCCTTTATGTCACCGGCTAACGGTAACTAGCTCTCCTACGGGTTTGAACACCGTTTTGTCGCAATATCAGGGGGGAAAAGGTGCGTCGTGCTTGTTTGCACATGTGCAGAAGCCCTCGGGCGGGATGCACAGATCTGTGTACCCGATCCGGTATTTCAGGTCGTTTTTAAAAGGTATTTCTGATACTAGTATGTCAACAACTCCAAGCAAGTACCACGTATACTTGCTTGGAGTATACGTGGTTAAATTTCTCCTTCAAATGGTGAATTTAAACAAAAAAACGGAACGTTTCATGGCCAGAAATATGCGATATCTTCCATCCTCGTCTCCATTTAGCATTTTCTTTCATGCAAGGAAGCGTTTTCTGCAAGTTATTCACATTATGCGCCATGAGAGTTGGACGTTTGTGAAGCAGATATGAAACTGGGAGATTATAAAACAAGAAGCCACTTTCAGTTTCATTTGTTTCCGAGCCGTGTTTTCACATCGGCCGCTTCATGTTACGCTCCGCTTCATCTTCTCGGTGTCGCCGGTAATCCCTCGTGAACGGTTTCTGGCAAACATCGTCTCATCTGTTTGTTTACAGCGACTTCATAATCAGAAGCAGCAATTCATCTCGACAAAGATGTGAACACGACACAGATGCATAAAAACAACAAAAGCTTATTCTGCTACACGTTTAACTCTAAATAAACAAGATATATATATATATATATATATACATAAATAAAATAAATATAACATATACATATATTAATATATATATATAATATTAATATAACATATATTAATAGATATGTTATATTAATAGATATATATATTAATATATATATTATATGTATTTATATTAATATATATGTTATATTTATTTATATATATGTTATATATATATATATATATATATATAAGAATTATATATATATATATATATATATATATATATATATATATATATATTATTGTTAATATTAATTCCAAGTGGCTTTTTATCTGACCAACAGTCCAAAATCCAAAGGTATTGTGGTATTTTTGTTTGTTTTTAAAAAGAGGAAAAAGATCAGAATATAAATCACTTAATTGACTAATTGTCTCAGCATGTTAAATAATCATAAATCCAACTGGACGAGAAATGACACTGAAAATTAGAGGTGCATCTTAGCTAATAATTAAACTACTTTTGATCGTTTGGGTAACTTCTTTAAAACAAAAACACAAAACGTGACGGTCTGCTGACGATGTTTTTCATATGCGACAGGAAATGAATTGTCTAGAGATTTTAGACAAAACACTCGTGTTCTGAGGAACTGTGACTTTATTCATTCTATAAACTAAAACTATTAAGACGTTTGTCGTTTTTCACGAACAACAATCCACATGTAGCTTCTTAAATGTGATGATTTGATGCATACGAGAGTAAACTCATATATTTTGGGATATTTGAATGTCTAAATTCAGCTTCTTGGGCGTACATATTAATAGGCATATTAATAGACTGATGACAACTAACAAGAAATTAGTTGGTGGACTAATCGATAATGAAAATAACCGTTTGCTGCTGATCTGCGAGGGTCTGAACTCGGTATTTAAACATTTCCAGCTCATTTTGGTGATAATTTGACAGATTTGATTTGATTAATAACACAAATTCAATCCGACAGACGACACCGCTGGACTTCTCGTCCACGTTGCCTACAAACGCTCTGACACATGCAGAAATGAGCAGGAGGTGCGTGGGGGGGGGGCGGCCACAACAACAACAACAACAACAATAAACTCTTTTGTTGTTTTCCCTCGCTGTTCTTTTCAGCAGAATCTATTTGGAGCCTGAAATTTAAATCTCATATTCGGAGAGCAGAGATTAACAAAGGAGCTCTTATTGTCGATCAACTGGTTCCTCACACCGACATTTTCTCTGTTATTAGCGTAGCTTAGCATAAAGAATGGACGCAGGGGGAAACCATTAGCCGTGCTCTTTGAATAAACAACGCAGAGATATTATATGTAAAAAGGTTCCAGCTTTAATGTTGTTTAATGTGTCGAAATAACTTGTTTTATTTAACCAACAGTCCAAATGCCACAAGTTTTACATGCAAATTCTTTACTCGATTAATCAATTTATTGTTTGGTTTATATATAGCCAGAAAAAAAAGAACAAAAGAATGTTTTTATGATTTGTAAAACCCCTAAAAAACAATATTTAGATGAAAAAAAAGTAAAAGCTGCAAGTCGTCGAATTTGAGAAGCGACTAAAACAATCAGTTCAGTTATCTTAATAGTTTCAGATTAATTGTCGCAGGAAATGTTATAAATCCTCTCCTTCCCTCTCGTTCCCTCCTTCCTTCCCTCCCTCCTTGCCTCCTTCCCTCACTCTGACTCCAGAACAATGGCGGCTTTCAGGCGCGGTTTTCTCGCCGGTGACAAAAAGGTGAAACTCGACACGCGGCTCCGGCTTCACGTTTCTTCCGCACAATAACATTTTTTTTTTTAAACAGAGCAGACGCCTTTTTTTAAATTCTTCTTCTTTCTTCTCACCGTGAGAAACACGACCGTCGGCTTCAGGCGCACCAAAAAAAACCTGCAAATCCTCCGATTTATGAAGCCGGAACTTTTAAATTACCTTCACGATTAATCGATTATCACAATAGTTCTGGGATCTTTTTTCTCTCAACTGGTCAAAGAATCTCTGCAGCTCATTCAGAGCCTGATTCGACATTTTATTACTGAAAACATGGAGAAAATATGTATTTTATGGCTGTTTGAATATCCAAACTAATAAAAATCCCTTCTGTATAAAACCTTTGACTCCAATACGTCAACAAGATGAATCAAGAAGTTTCATTTTTTTTACCCGGCTGTAATTAATTCATCGTTTTTCCCCACTCGGCGGCGGAGAAACCAGTTCGGGCCTCCCAGACGTCGCCTTTATTCCCAGTCAACAGAAAGGAGAGCAAGCCAAGCAAGTTTCCATGGCGACGCTGAAGTGTCTGTGTGTGTGTGTGTGTGGGAAAAGGGAGTCGCTCAAGTCTCGTGCTTGTTTAGAGTCAAACTCTTTCACAACGTTGAAGCGTGTAAACAGAAATCTCTGCTTCGTTTCCACGACCACCAACTCGGAACGAGTGTCCGTTTTTCCTCTTGCACTCAAACTCATCACAAGGATCAGTGAGACTTGACAGCTGCATGTTTCACTTTTACTTGTCTGGTTTCGGTGGATATATATATATATATATATATATATATATATATATATATATATATATATATATATATATATAGAAGTCCATGCTTCATGTGTTAAAGCTGCATTCTCTCTCCTGACCACCAGAGGGTGACTCCTCTGGTTGTATAGAAGTCTATGCTTCATGTGTTAAAGCTGCATTCTCTCTCCTGACCACCAGGGGGCGACTCCTCTGGTTGTATAGAAGTCTATATAAATGACTCTACTTCTCTTGATTTATTCCCTCAGTAAACATTGTAAACATTAGTTTTTGGTCTCAATCTCTAGTTTCAAGTCTTCTTCAATACAGCGTGATGTTCTTTTAGTAAATTATGGTCATTTAGAGTCAAACAGACCATAAAGCAGGAGATGCTTTAGGGCTGATGTGTATTTAACAACAATACATATCGATGAAACTGATCGGGCTTTGATACACATATCAATACTCGTTCGCAGTTGGTTTTGGTCTTTTCGTGGGATTTACTGAAGACTAAAACAATATTTAACTGATCTGGCTCTCTGAGTTGAGGATGATCAGAAACCCTTTCATTATCCGACTCGAACCGTGTTAATACCCAGAATCCCCCTTGAGGACAATCCACTGAACAAGGTCAACCGTTTACGAGCTCATTTTAAACCAAGCCCCCCCCCCCCACACACACACACACACACACACCCCCTAAAAGAAACCATGCGTGGTGTCGCCTGGTCGAAGTCATCGCGTCCAAGATCTCAGAATGAAGACGAACCCGTTCTCCGAGAACATTCCCCGTCAGACTGACAGCTGCTGGCCGGTTCCCCTTCAGACGCTCCGCTCCCCGACGTATATGGAAAAAGGTCACTAAAGGTCGCGCCGCCTGACCTGCAGCCTGGACGGGTTTACGGCGATCCGAAATATATATATATATATATATATATATATATATATATATATATATATATATATACCGTTGACGCCACCGCGCACGTCAGTCAGGCAGAAACTAATCGTCCATTAATTGATTCCACCATGGGAAAGTCGATTTTGTTTTTTTGGGGGGGGGGGGTTTACGCCATTTTTGCCAGCTGGTTCCAGCTTCTGTGTGTTGATTTATTATTTCTTATTTATCCCCATTAGCATCGATGTCATCGCTTCAACATTTCATCCCTCAACCGCGAGTCGACGTTCGTGCCAAAGACGATTCGCTGACGAGATTATTGCCTCTGGCCACAACAACAAAAGAACTTTTTTTTTTAAACAATTCTGTACACATGAACATCTATTCATCTGTCCATCTCGGGGAGAGGGATCCTCCTCTGTTGCTCTCCTGAAGGTTTCTTCCCTTTTCCCCTGTGAGAGGTTATTTTTGGGGAGTTTTTCAACCAATTTTTGTAATTTGTGATATTGGGCTATACAAAATAAACTGAATTAGACAATAAAAAGGTTCCAAAACAGCAAAAAAAGTAACCTTCTTTCTTATTGGCGTTTCCCGTCCCTTTGGAGGCCTTTTTTAAAACGTGTTTTGCTCATGTGATCAATTTGCACCTCAACATTCATGAAGTCTTAAGCTCTCACGTCTAGAAGGTAGACGTCTAAACGTCACCTCACCTTTGTAGGCTGACTTCCGATTGCGTCGCACCTCAATGTGTAGGCGTCACAACGCCCTCTGACGATGTGGCGAACGGACATCCTGCAAACTTTAAAAACTCCTTTCAACCTGGACGAAGGTTGCCTTTCACAATAAAAGCATTCCACTAAGAGGAAACTCAATGAAAAGGACGTAGAGCAGCTTCAGCAACGTGGGAACCAGAGACGGACGTTGATCCGGATCAATGGGATCCTGGTCGTTGGTCCTGTGGTAATCTTTTGCAACCTTTGGATCGATTTTACGTTTAACTTTGAGCGATTTTTGGAGAATTTGCTGCTTTTCATGGCGTTTTATTATCGTTGGGTTCTGGACTGTTGATTGGATAGAGCCCAACTTTAAAAGAAGACCTTTTAAAAGACGCCCCTTTGGCCTCTGGGAAGTTGTTCAGCTCCAGATTTCAAGACTATAAAGAACATAACCGCCAGTTGTAGCTTCACCTCAGTTCAACCCGAAACAACCAGAGCGCCCTTTTTTTATTTGCTCTGCACATGTTCCTCCGTTTCATTCGATTGGTTAAACATGTTTCCGTCTGTTTTTCGAGCTTCATCCAGAGAGTTATTTAATAAAAAAGTTCCACTGACATCCCGCCGATGGTTTCAATCAGCCATTCCCACAACAGGAACCCAAAAAAAAAGAAAGAAAAACACATTTCACATGCCAGACTTTTTTGGCCTTTTTTTGGGGGGTTTCTAGTGAAATGTGGGATTGTTTTTACCTCTTTGTAAAACTGGGAAATTAAAATAAAAAGACAAAGAATACATTGTGTGAGACACAACCAGAAACTTGAAAGAAAAAAAGTTTGTTGACCTAAAAACTACATAATCAATAAATCCTTTGACCCAAATGATGTCTTAAGATATTAGATGAGCTTGCAATAACTGATATACAATAACAAATTGTGCAAAAAAAAGGTACACAATCCACTTTGTTTGCGCCAAACTTTGCACAACAAAACCTGCGCGTTTAGCCCGATCTGCACACTTTAAAGTAAGTTCGCACCTTTCTTTGAAGCGTGACATTAGCTCGTGTGTGTCTGTCCTCCAACGACTGGAGCAGATCGACTCGATGCAGCGCTCACTTCCGCAAACACGCGAAAGATTTAAAGTCGCGAGCGGCTGCGTTAAAATCCATAAATCACCCGCACAGGCGCCACATCAGCAGCAGCAGCTCTGCGGGACAGATTGAAGTCACCAACCCGTTCTTATTGCGCTCTTTAAACCACTAAAACTATCCATCAATCAATCAATCAATCAAGCCGGGGATCGAGCTGAAGTTCACCAGAGCAGCTCGCGCACGCCTCGTGCTCACGCAGAGAAGAAGAAGAAGAAGAAAAACACACATCTCGTTACAATTAAAGAGAAACGCGGCTTCCGTTCACGAAGAAAGGCAACAATGTCGCGGCTGCTGGGCGACTCACGTTGTGGGGTTCGAAGCTGCGGGTCCTGTGCGGGTCCTCTGGGGGTCCTGTGCGCGTGGAGAGCGGACTGCGGGGCGGACTGCGGGTCGGACTGCGGGACCTCCGGCTCGACACAACAAAGCAGCAGCAGCGAGTCTGCGAACTGAAGCAGGAGACGGAGGCGCGCGCGGGGGAGAGTCTGCTGCGGTCCCCCGTGTGGCGGCTACGGGTAGTGACGAGGGTCAGGGTCAGTTAACCCCGTCGTCCCCTGGGACGAGGAAAACTAAAACAGGCAACAATATATATATAAAAACACAAAATAGATTCGTCTTTAGTCAGAGAATGCGTTTTAATTTGACCTGACTGGTTTCCATTATTTTCATTTTCTGAGATAAAAAGGGAATTAATTATCTTAATGTCAAATAATTTAATCTATATTTTTGTCATTAATTTGCTTACGATATAATTACTGTATTCCTATTACATTATATACACTTTAACTGAAATTAGCCTACTGTTGGTCACTTTTCTTCTTCAGACTCGAAGGGAAAGTGTGTTTTTTTCACTACATTCATGAAATCTAGTTGCTCTACAATTTAAAACTGACAAATGTTAGAAATTAAAACTTTTACGAGTAGAGCTAAGATAAAATTGTTAGTTTGATTTAAGTTTCAGATTCACTGCTTTTCCTTCAAGTTATCATTTTTAGTAATAATATTGGAGGTTTGCACAAAAACATTTAGTCCACTACAAAAGAAACATTTATTTAAAATAGGTAACGTGTCTGTTGGTCAGCAGATTAGCCTGCGAGGAGGAGGAGGAGGAGGAGGGTGATGAAGTCAGGGTCGGTCTGAAGAACACAAAGCTCTCCACTCACTCGGCGAGCCTCTAAATGTCGTTATTCTGCATGAGCGTACAGTTGTGACGGCGGAGAGCAGACACAGCGCCGCGTCTTTGTGTGGAGAGACGGGTCCTCGTCCAGATGAGTGACGTTCGGGAGGGGTGACACCGTGACCTCACAGGGTGATGTCACAGTGGCCTCCATTTATGTCTTCTTACACACAAAAAGAGACGTCACACGTCAGTCAAGTAGTCGGATCATTGAGCTATAGTTTAGGGGGGGGGGGGGGGGAGGGACTCCACAGCCAGAGGAGGATTAAGTATTCAGAGACTCAAGTATCAGCAAAACGTTAGTTTTAAGATCCGAAAGGTTGTTTATTTTTATGCTACATTAATGCACTGAATATTGAAGTTACTACCTTTTAATAAAGTCGAGAATCATATTTAAAGCAAGTAGCATCCAGAAAGTCTCATCTTGTAAACAACTAGTTTAATTCCAGTTAATCACAGGGAACAATTATACATTAAACTCTGCCATCAATGAATAAAAAGTCACAAAGCGAGCATGAAAAATTAAAAACATTTATTTAAAAGCGGGTCTAGAGTCTCCACAGATTGTGATCAATCTGAAAAAAAAAGGAAAGTAGTAAAGTGCAGGTGTGACGTCCACGGGCGAGCCGGTGGCCTTCAGGGGCCCTTGGCCAGCGCGGCCGCCATGGTCTTGACGATGGCCGACGTCAGCTGGGGGACGAGGCTGATCTTCATCAGCTTGCTGCTCGAGTACTTGTTCTTGACGGCCTGCGGGACCACAACGGGCGTTACATATACCCAAAATACATTTTATATATACGTGCTGCAGCTGCAACTCACCTGGAACTTTGACTTCCCCTCGTTCACCATCACGACATTTCGGGCGATGTGCTGCATGACGGGCTTCAGGTGGGCCGCTTCGTAAGTCGAGTAGTGCTGCTGTGTGGGAGACTGGCGAGACGGACACATGAATAAATGAGAAACACAATGAACTAAGTGGTTTGAGTTCCCTTCGGGGAGTCGAGTCTCGCTCACCCACGGCAGCCCTTCGAGCAGCAGCTGGGAGAGGCACAGCGAGGCGGCGGCGATCTCGGAGGGCCGGTAGTGCACCATGTCGTAGTCGAGCAGCGTGAGCTCCATCAGGTACTTGGCCAGCGTGTGTCTCTCTACGTCAGACTGGCACAAAACCACCGCTTTACAAAACACGCCTTCTCTTTAAGGGGACTTTTCACGACTGAAAACATTAAGTTAAGACGCAAGCTTTTAAAAAACACGATTCTTACGCCATTGAGAACTACTAAAAGGTTGCCGATCTCCCAAAAGTAATGACATTTCATTCAAAGCAATGAACTTGTGCACGGGGGGGGGGGGGTTGACGTAAACCAAAGTCTTCCTACTCACACTGGCCACCTTGGAGGCCCGTCGGAGGAAGTGCAACGGAAGAGGACGTCCAAGCTCAAAGTTCAGAGTCCTCAGAACCAGCGTCTCCATCTCCAGAATCTGGGCCGTCGTGAACGCGTTGTCCGTGATGTAGGCGAAGTCGCCGACCTCCGGCGCGTACATCTCCTCGTACTTGCAGGCCACCAGCATGGCGGTCACGCCGACGAGCTGCAGCTTCCTGCGAGACACCGGCTGGACCTGAAGGGGGCGGGACGGGTTTTGGTTACGCGGTTCTCAAACGCGAGCAGAGAGACCGGCGTCACGGTTCCTACCTGGAGGAACCGATCCAGGACGGCGACGGTGAGGTACAGGGTCTCCTGCAGCAGCTGGAACCTGGAGTGGACCTGGACCAGCCAGTCCACCAGAAGGGCCCGCATGCCTGCGGAGATCTCGTAACCCTGCATGTAGTTGGCTCGTACGGCTTGCTGCACCTGTGGAGACGGAGAAAGATGAACCACGGAATACAAAGAGGAAGAAGAGAGCGGAGAGCTCGGCTGACGGGGACCAGAACTTAAAGTCACCTCCAGGACGTGCAGGTAGGCGTAGATGTCCTTCACGTACTCCGAGCAGAGCTGCGGCTGCTCCGAGTCCTCCTCGTCGACATCCTGCACGGTGAGCAGAGCCTCGGAGAACGCCTGGCACAGAACCTCCTCTTCTTCCTCCCTCATGGACACGTCGGCCGACTCCGCGGGGAGAGGCTCGGGGGCCGGGACCCGGACCTGTGGAAGCAGCACCACCTGAGCCTTCTGGACCGGTTTCCCCGACGCTTTGGCCGGTCCGGTTTTCTGAGGAAACAAAGCAAAGAACACGCCATTTAGAAACACAACAGGAGGGGGTCGAGTCCCAAAAAGGCTGGTTCTTGAAAAGTTTAGAAGCATCTTTTTGTATTAATGCAAAGCTGGAAGTTACTCTAGTTAATCTAAAGCAATTTACAATAAAGTTATTTTAACCTTGAGGTAACTATACATACAGAATTATATATAGACACAATGCATCATCTAAACGTAACTGCATCTTTTCCTCAAGCTTACATAGTTACACTAAAAACATTACCGACAGGAGTTTCCCAAAAAAACAACAGACGCCTCGCTTCCGGAAACCTTTCCACGTGACTTCCGTCTTTTGACGACAAGAGGCCTCCACATTACTTTAAACCACTTTGTGCAGCACGTGCGTGCGTTTAAAAAGTCATCATGTGACTTCACAGACACGACAGTCAGATATAGAGGTCACCCTGGAGGTCACCCTGGAGGTCACCCTAGAGGTCACCTTGGTGTTGACCGCCGGCGCCGCGGTGAAGTTGGTGATCTCTCCGAGCGCAGCTCTCCTCACACCGGCGGTGTTTTTAACCATCTTGCCCGGGTTCTCTGCGGCCGGAAGCTGCTTTGAAAAACAAATGAAAGACACAATAAAATACACTGAAATGCGGCTCGGTGCAGAGCAGAAAGAACACACGCACGGTTACAGTACCGGTACCGGAGAGGTGACGTCAGCGTACTCACCACGAGACGAACGTCGACGGAAGACATTGTTGAGCAGAGATAAAAAAAAAACGAAAAAGGGACGAAGAGCGAGTTGAAGCGGCGGCGCGTGGGCTTTGGTCTCTTTCTTGTTCTCTTTGAGCGCGAGGTGCCGAAGAGCTCCGTGGACAGCGAGATCTGCAGGTAAACATCACAGCGCACGAGCCGCATTCAAATAGCGCTGCGTCGGATCTGATTGGTCGACGCGTCGAGGAGGTCGCTCCTGATTGGCCCACGGCTCCGAACGAGAGTCAAGGGCCGAGGTTCTTGGTGATATTTAAATTATACGTTTCTTTTAAAAAGATGTGTTTAAATAAGTACAACTCTGGTTACTGAGGTCAAAGTTGAATGAATGCAACATGTCCCTCTAGTAAAAGTACATACGTATTTACAGCAACATGTACTTAAAAAGTACTAATTATTCAGATTCAGATATATTATATTACTGAATTACTGATTATTGTTGATTCAGAATGACTTTGGCATCTTATCCCCACATTTTAATCCACTATATCCAAATGTTGAAGAACTAAAGTACAGATACTAAAATACTGTTGTGTGGTACTTTAATTATATGCAGTATATATATATATATATATATATATATATATATATATATATATATATATATATATATATATAATACTTTTAATCCACTATATCCAAGTGTTAAAGAACTAAGTACAGTTACTAAAATACTGTTGTGTGGTACTTCATTTCCATTTTATGCTATATTTAATACTTTTACTCCACTACATTTTGATCCACTATACTTATTTGACGTGACTTTGCAGAAATAAATCAATTTATAACTTATGATGCACTATTATAGATTAAGCTAAAATACAATTATGCAATATAAAAGCGCTGAACACACTGAATCCAATAAAACACATCAGTTTGAATGTGTACGTTCACAGCAGGGTCGTGTTTGTGGTGCTGTTGCTCTAAAGCTCGGCGTCATCTGTGACTTTAAAATAATGAAATGTGTGAACATTTGGGCAAAGAGTGTACAGACGGTTACCAACCTGCAAGACCACGGGGAGGGAAAAAGAAAAGCTTTCGCTGCTGAATTTAAAAAAAATAACATTTGTATTTATTCCCCCAGGGTTTGAGCTGAAAAGTCATACATACAGGTGCGTACAAATGTTCCACTTTCTGGTGTCTTACCTGTTGTTTATTCATCGCAGCTTCGTTTGGTGAAAACACCGGTGAGAGCGAAGAGAGTGAATAAAAACATTAAAGTTTTGAGAGCCACATCATAAAAAACAAGTTTCCCATTCCAGTTCATTTGATCCATCGCTAATACAAACAGAACAAATTGATATGAGCAGCTTCAAGAAGTCTGATGTGTCACACACAAAGACGAAACACATATATTTAAAAAAAAAAAAAAGAGCATCATTTCTTATCTTTAAAATGTGCAGTTATTTCTGATTCAACTGTTTCTGTTTTTTTGTCCAAACTGAAGCTGCTGTTGGTGAGACTCAAACAGAATTTTAAGGATATGTTTGGTGGTATTTTTTATAGTTTTCTTTTTTGTCAACAAATCTCACGGAAAGACCCCAAAAACCAACAAGGCATCTACTAACATCTATTATGTATATTAAAACTATTTTTTTTAAAAAACATAATGGCTGACGTGCTCCTTCATCCCCATCACTGTGGAGTATTTAACCCAAAACTCACCCAATGTGGATTCATCCACCACTGAAAATAGTCCCCAACAAAATAAATATTAGCTCCTACTGATTTGATTAAAACCAGCTGATTTGGGAAATAACTGATATGAAAAATGTATATCATTTTATATATATATAATTATATATCTTTATATATGTATAATTATATTTCTTTAAATATAAGTATAATTATATATATATATAAATTTAATTATATTTTTTTATATATTTCTTTAAATAATTAGATATTCCTATAAATAATATTAAACATTTACATCTTCAGTAGGAACCAATGGGCTTGGATAATAACTGATATTAGAAAGATTTATATAATTATATATAAATATAATTATATATATAAATATAATTATATTTCTATAAATAATTATATATTTCTTTAAATAATTATATATAAATATATTTCTATAATTAACTATATATATATATATAAAATGATATGTATATTTATATAAATAATATTAAATATTTACATCCTCAGTGGGAACCAATGGGCTTGGATAATAACTGAAACATTTATATAATTATATATAAATATAATTATATATATATATTTCTATAAATAATAATATATTTCTTTAAATAATTATATATACATATATTTCTATAATTAACTATATATATATATAAAATGATATGTATATTTATATAAATAATATTAAATATTTACATCCTCAGTGGGAACCAATGGGCTTGGATAATAACTAAAACATTTATATAATTATATATAAATATAATTATATATATATTTCTATAAATAATAATATATTTCTTTAAATAATTATATTTCTATAATTAACTATATATATATATATATAAAAATAAAATGATTTGTATATTTATATAAATAATATTAAACATTTACATCCTCAATGGGCTTGGAGCCGAGAGGCACAAACAGGAAGTCACATTGTTGGTTTTTTTACCCCCCTTTCGTCAGATTTGTTGACAATAATAAAAAAATATATATCATTAACTAATACCAGAAAAATATAGAAACATTTCAAGAAAACAAGCTCTTCCGTCGACGTCCGGTGGTCCTTCAGGCTCGGGGGGAGGAGGGGGGGAACAAGAGTCACAAAGAAACTTTATATAGTATTCAAGTATTCAAAAAAACGTTAAATAAGTACAAGATGTGTTCACAAGATTTACATATCGGACAATATACGCACTGTCCATCTTTTTAATCCTCCTCACGCCCCCCCCCCACTACCAACACGCTAAAAATGTCCTGCAAACTATTCACATTTGTTTTTCTTCTTCTTCTTCTTCTTCTTGGATCAATTGGAAATCTGGACAGCCGTCTATTTGGGACAAAAGACCACACAAGAGGGACCGTTTACAGTGACGAAGACGTCCCGACG
The DNA here is from genome assembly GCF_009769545.1 of Cyclopterus lumpus. NCBI lineage: Eukaryota > Metazoa > Chordata > Actinopteri > Perciformes > Cyclopteridae > Cyclopterus > Cyclopterus lumpus. The sequence goes on from NC_046968.1 coordinate 27,651,739, forward strand.
AAGAGGGGCAAGGACAGACCGGGGGGCCGGTTCAGACTGTGATTAGCTGCTGGTGATATATGAACGGTACACATTTAAAACATGAGGAGAAGTGGGTCAACATTCAAATCCCTTTGGATCTAGCGGACAGTTCATTTATAAATCCACGCAAACAAAAATATAATATACAGAAGGACTGACGGCCGACTTGTGAAGAGTTTCAATGTTTCATTGGAGGGGGGGGGGGGGAGCGGACGTCACACTTCATTGATTAGTCACAAATTTGGTCTAAATGTGTAAAAAAAAAAAAAAAAAAAGCTCTTTGTTAAGGCACCTAATGCTGTTGGATTGACAAGTTTCCTACATTGCAAAAATAAAAATAAATAAAATAAAAAGCACCTGTGAATAAAAACAAAAAACAGAACTTAAATATGCTACAAACACAACTGTATTTCTACAGAATTTGACGTTAATGCTGCCGCCGTCGCCCAGTAAAGAGTCACCAGTATAGAGTAGCCGTCGCCCAGTAAAGAGTCACCAGTAAAGAGTCACCAGTAAAGAGTCACCAGTATAGAGTCACCAGTATAGAGTCACCAGTAAAGAGTCACCAGTAAAGAGTCACCAGTAAAGAGTCACCAGTATAGAGTCACCAGTATAGAGTAGCCGTCGCCCAGTAAAGAGTCACCAGTATAGAGTAGCCGTCGCCCAGTAAAGAGTCACCAGTATAGAGTAGCCGTCGCCCAGTAAAGAGTCACCAGTATAGAGTAGCCGTCGCCCAGTAAAGAGTCACCAGTAAAGAGTCACCAGTATAGAGTCACCAGTATAGTCACCAGGAGCTCCACGTAGCACCACAGGAGAATAATCATGATTCTAACGCTAGTTAAGAACATTTCACATTTATTTTCCCCTCACCAAAACTCTAGTGTCGAGTGCACTCTGGTGCTCAAGTCTGATTAGGTAAATCATCATAATAATAATAATAATAACAATACAAAAAAAAAAAAAAAAAAAAAAGTAAGACTGGACTTTTAAGAGGAAAACTAGATGTTCGGTTGAGGGACGCGAGTCGGCCTTTCTGTACATTACAGGTTAAAAAATAAAATAAAATAGGTAGCCTTCATGTCTGACGCGTGCCATGTCACCATTACACAGTAATAAACCATGTGTGCTTTTTATTTTTCTTGGAACTCTGCAGCTTAATTAACGTAATTTATTTACAGCGCTCTCTGGAGGGGGGGGGGGAGGGGGGACAAAATAAACTAAAAATGTTGTGCAACTCCATCATATCGATGGCGCTGTATCGTTGATGCAAACCATGTGTGGACGTCGTGTCAGTGGTCTGCAGCACATGATAAACACACACACACACACACACACACACACACACACACACACACACACGAATAAAAAACTAAACTGCAGCTCTTTCTATGATGAACAATATGATTTGGGGGGGGGGGGGGGTGGTAATAAACATTGCATGATTGGACTCAACAGGGTGATTAACTTACACAGTAAATAATGTTGATAATTAATGAATTACTGAAATAAAATAAAAAAGTGGTTTCTTTTACCAGGATAATGGCAACATGGCACCCTGGATCCAAATGAACTGAAACCGACTGATCTCATTAATGCCTTCCGGACCAACAGCACCCGGGGGTGGGGGGTGGGTCGCCACGCAAAAAAAGAAGAAAAAAAAATAAAATTAAAATAATTACAAACTAAAAAAAAAAAAAAAGACAGAAATCCAAAAGTTCCATAAAAACCTGCCTATGAGACAGAGGGGATAGTCACCATACTGTACACTTTCTACAATATATCCATGTCCATTATGAATATAACAAGTGCATTCACTTAAAGGAAGAGTTGAACTTACAACAAATACCCGTTAGTCCACTTTGTCAGATTATTCAGAAACTATAAAGAGGAAAGTCAGAATAGTGCGCAGGATTAAACGGGTAATTAAGCTTAAATAATGTTGTTTTGTTTTTCCCACAATAAGGAAACATAAGTGAACAACAGTTATTTGTTTTAAGTCAACAGCACCTTCATTCAGAATTTTTCAGCATTTTTTTTAGTTTTTAAATTACTTCTTTTACATCAACACGACAGTTGATTAGCGAGTCATCTGTATATTTACATGGGTAGGGGGAGGGTGGGGGGGGAGTGATGAGCTCCACAGCTTATGCATTGAGCCTCAGAGACTGATCCTCTCTCCTCCTGGAGGAGATATCGATGTCTATGGAGTCTTTGCCCACGATGAGTCGGAGGCGCTTCGCCGGAGGAAGTGGAATGAAATCGTCCTCGAACTCGTTGTCGAAGTAGTCGTCCTCGTCGTCGTCCTCCTCGTCCTCTTCGTCCTCGTCCGACGACGAGGACGAAGAGGACGAGGAGGACGACGACGAGGACGACGACGAGGACGGCTCGGCCAGGACCTTTTGGGTCCGATGTCCGCCGTTCCTGGCCTCCAGGCTCTGGCCCGTGTCCCCCCCGCGATAGGACACCTGGTCCACCTTGGACTGGGAGACCCTGCGCGCGTCGTCCTCCCTCTTCAGCTGGATCTTCAGCTTGGCGGAGCCGCCGTGGACCGTCGGGGAAAAGCCGTTGTTCAGCTTGGCGATGTACGAGCCGGCCTTGTCCTTGTCGTGGTCCTTGCTGAACTTGATGCTGATTTTGCTGGAAGAGGCCGAGTTGACCGCGGAGGCGGAGAGGTTGGAGGAGCCCACGGGGTCGCCGGCGTCGTTGGTCTTGCTGCTGCTGCTGTCCCTCCGCCGGCGGAGCGTCAGCTTGGGGATGCCCGTGTTGTTCTCCAGGATCAGCTGGGCGTCGTAGCGCGTGATCTGGCGCTTCTTCTTCACTTTGTCCTGCGACCGGCAGCCGCTCTTGCCCTTGTCCCTGCGGAGGGACTTGCCGCCGTTGGAGACCCCGTTGTAGTCCCGGTGCCGGTCGTTGAAGCTCAGCAGCACGTTCCCGCAGTCGGAGAAGTTGGTCGGCGGCGGAGAAGTTGGCGCGAACGGCTCGCCGTACGAGCCCTCGCATTTGATCGTCCGCTCGGCCCGGAGCCGCGTCGGCCGCTTCCGCCTGGAGCACGAGCCCCTCCTGGCGTAGCCGGCGTCCAACGCCGGCTGCTCCAGGTCGACCCCGTGGCCGAGGTACTCCTCCAGGTCGGCCGGCTCCGTCTTGATGACCACTCCGCCGGGGACTGGGCTCAAGCCGTCCATGGCGCTGGGCTCCAGCTTAACGCCGGCGGCCGTTTCCTGGGCCTTAACGAGGGTCCGCGTGGACCTGCGAGTTCTGTACGTGGAACACTGGCTGCCCTCGCTGCCCGGCCCGTGCGGTAGATTGCCATTCTCCTTGGCGGCGTGACGGGTGAGGCAGCCCCGCTGGCCCAACGTCTGCTGCATCAGCTCCTGTCCGTCCTTCTCCTTCTTCACGGCGACGCCTTTACACAGCGACACCTTGGGGTCCCTGAGACCCAGCTGGCAGGCCTCGCCTTTGGCCGACGCCTCGGGCTCCGCCCCGCCGCCCCTGCGACTCCGCAGCTGGACTTTGCTCAGCGAAGGCTTTGATGGGGATGTTAGTCTCTTTGGTACCCTGTTATTGTTCACACGACCTTGTTTTGAACATGAGGTAGTAAGGGCTCTCGACAAAGTCTGCCTGGATTGAGTCCTGTTTTTATACTTCAGGCCAGAAGACGATGTTCTTTTTCTGGCAGCTGAAAAGAGAAAGTTTTGCATATTACGCAGTGCTGACATGTTCAGAAACCCTCCTACGCGTTTACCAAATCAAATAGGACGCCTCCGCAAAGACGGACTCGGGAGAACCACCGGCGGCGACATTGTACGTTTGGCGAGCGCTTACATTGATGTGTTTTTGGCATTTCCTGAGAGTCCACGTCGGTGTGGGAGCCGACGGAGTGACTGTCTGAGCTCCGGTTGCCTTCGCCCAGCTTCTTCAGCCGGTTGAGCCGCTTGTCCGTCTCCCGCAACCCGTACTTGCTGTTGATCACCGGCACTTCCACCGGCAGCCCGGCTTTGGATTTGAAAGCACCGGTGCCCCGTCTGCACAACAACAACAACAACAACAACATCATGAGTGGAAAGAGGAAACATCCCTGAAAAGTTAAAATACAAAAAAAAAATGTAGCTTTAGTTACTGATTATTAAAGTAAAGAATTTCATATTTCCACCGTATTTTTATGACATTTTATTTTATCAAAACGTATAGCACATTCCATATAGTATATTTGACGTGACACATACCGTTCACACGTATAGCATTCACAAAATTCATTGTTTTCCCCAAAAAACCCGTCGCCGTAGTAACACGAGATTTCCTCTCCCGGTTCAATGTCCCTCAAAACCTTCACGCAGGCCGTGTCCCGTCCTGTCGACACAAACTAAACGACACAATACAAACAACAACAAAAGAGGCGTTAGTTTCCAGAGAACTGCGCGCTGATTGGCTGTTTGAAGCTTTTCTTCAAGGAGATGGTGAAGTGGAGTTGTGCGAGTTGTACTTATTCATATTCAGTATTACCGACAGTAAACGGAGTTTGGAGAACGGACAGGAGAACCAGCACGGGGATCAATGTTCTGCTGTGGACATATTTAAAGAACCAATATCAAATTAAAGTTTTACGCTATATTTAGGATATTACAATTTCACCGTGCTGTCAGACGAGGTAGTGAAGTCGTTATTTATGCTCCCTTCAAAGCCACCAGACTCCATAAAAATTAAATAACTGTAATTAAACCTCGCCGACTTTGGTGAAACCAAACCAACCCTTTGGAAAAAAAAACATCTTATAAATATAGCGCACATGAGAACCGATGTATTTTAGCCAACCGCCCCCCCCCCCCCCAAAAAAAAGAACCGTCTATTTCCACAGCAGTGCATGCTGGTTCTCTTGTCTGTTCTCCAAACTGCTGTCTGGCATCCACCGACGAAGGAGAAGTACCTCGTGGAACCACACTTCAAGAGACCTTTTCAAAAGAACCTACCTTGCAGTTTGGTCGACAATCTGAAAAAAGAAGAGAAGAAACACAATAAATGTAGTATTCTTATGAAGAATGTTGGACTAGTGGAGATTTATCTTTCTAATCTCACAACAAAAAAAATGGCCCCCCATCGTGTTGTTACAGGACCGATAACCGACGATCGTTAGCCGCGCTCCACCGGGACAACAATTATAAGCCGACGTGGCATTTTTGGCACAGACAGGGCAAAACAAAATTAATATAAATTAAATAAATGTAAAAAATGATTTAACCCGATTAACCCTCTGAACATGCCGGAGGGATTGAAAAGATATAGATACCAGTGTTTTCCCATTTTTGTAAAATAAACAAAACTAAATAAAACAAAAACACATTGACGATAAAATGTTAGCTAGTTAACGTTAGCATTGCAACGTCAGCTGACTATTCGAAGTAGCTCGTGCTGCGTTGTTTGACCTCCAGCTCGACGCAGCGGCCTCGCTTCAGGACTCGATGGCGTCGTCTCATCAGACATCATCGTCCCCTCTGCCCGACAGTGACCTCTCCTCAAAGCTTTATCTCGTTTTCTCCGCACTCGATACACTTCGACGCCCGGTACACCCTCACTCAGAGACTATGACGACCAATACCGTGATTGATGAACGCAGCCGGGCCCAGCCAGAGCTGCGCACAGTTCTTGCGGGTCGAGTACATGACGCTGAAGTCGTTCTCGCCGTGCCGGAGCAGCATGTTCTCCTCGCTCTCTGAAAGCTCAGCGATGCATCCCACCAGGTACTCGATCTTGTCATTTCTTTTCCTGGAAAACACCACCAAAAAAAAAAAGGCAGGAAAGTTTCGTTACCTCGCGTCAAATAGTCAAAACAGCCGCGTGCGGGTTATGTTTGTGACGTTTGTGGATTCGTGCGCACGCAGCTGCATGCGGATCGCTTAGTATGTCGCCTGATGCTTGTTATGCAGAAGCAAAACAGCGCAAATCAAAAGTCACGCCCAGAAACTTTAAGCCGTACCCCAGAAACACGCAGGTTAGCACGACACGCTGTCTCGCGCGAGTCCGCCGCACTACGGCGAGCGCAAGAACCATTCGAGGGTCGACGGAGAGTTTATAAGACCAACAAGTACGTCGGCGTCGCCATTCTGGGGGGAAAAAGTAAACATTATTTTGTATTTTCCGTTTCACAGCTAATAGATGCTTTTTAGTTTTATAGCCCCGTTGTCTTTGGGGAAAGTGTTTGTTCAGCATTATATAAACGTAAATAATGCTCATTTATTTATGAAAATAGTAGAACCAAAGTTCTACATCAGTCCCCAACGAGATCATTTTTAAATAAATCAAAGGAAACAGATCTTTATCCTTTTCCCCTCCGTCGTACCGAGCCGTGACTGTGTGTGTGTGTACCGTTACAACCCGCGCGCAGGCTAAAGCTGTTAATACCGAAGCATGAAACCACAAAACAAAGATGAATTAGAACAGTTGAATGCATTTAGAGGGTGGGTGCTACTGGGAGCAGATTGTTCACTAGTGGTGCTGTTATAATAAAAAATAATAATAGGTGGCAGCATGTCCTCACCATTCCTTCGTCGCCACAATTTTAGCTCCGTTTTGCTCTGACGAATAGCGATTACAAGGGAGAATCTCAAACCCGCTGTCTGTGGCAAACATCCGCAGATACACAAATACCTGTGCAGAACATAGGAGTTAGTCATCTGGTTCTTTGAGATGCTGGAAGAAATGCAGGCAAAGAGATTTAGATAATGTTTTTTGTTTTTTTTTACATGTTGCTTGAAGAGCTTTTCTTGAGCTTTCGTCTTGTGGAGAAACAGATTTCGGGACCAGTCTCCCGTCGTCAAAGCTCTGAACGCTTTCTCCAAGTTGTCGTGCTTCTTGAAGCGCTCGATGATCTCCTTCAGCTCTTCTTGTCGTCCCTTAATCGGTCGAAATCTGTGAGGGTGGCATTAAGTGGCACAGCGGGAGTACAAAATGTGAAAAATCAGGGAAAAAAAATAAAAATAGACAACTGATTGCAAGGAGGAGACAACGCGTGTCCACGGCAACGGGAACACTTTTACAGCACGACGACTGCGAAAGAGGCCGCACGACCATCTGCTGACCTGGTGTTCATTTTGTGAGTTTGAAAGCCCAGGTATTGATCCAGGATGAGGCCCGTGGTCAGGTCGTCGTGCTCACACAACTCCTTGGCGGTCATTCCCGAGGAGGGCACATAGCGCCTCTCTGCCTCCAGACTGGCCGCGATGAACCCTGTAAGCACCAAACGCAGACCGGCGTTAAAAGTTCAGGCGTCCGATTGAAGAACCCACATAAAAAAAACCACAACACGCGTTCCAACTCACGGCGGCTACATCGTCGACTTCTGTTTTTGTTGTGGCGCAGGGACGCCCGCTGTGAGTGCTGAGAGCGAGTCTGGCTCACGTGTTGCTCGCTGGTCAACTTGTTTCCGTGTCGTCTGCCATTTAATACCATGTTCTTGGATTCGCCCAGCCACTTCATGCCCGCAAGCCCCCTGGTCCCGTTGCATTTAGTCTCCGAGATGAACGAACACTCTCGAGTGGGGAAGACTGGGGTCTAGAGTTTGAAACCTGGAGGCGGAGCAAAAGAAATAAACATTACTATAAGACAATAAATCTAATTACTTTACACAGACTGAAGGAATACCAAACAAAATGGGATTGAAATGAGCAGGTGGACACGTTAACAGCTCAAAGACTGCCAAGAAAAATAAATAAAAACAATGTTATGCATCTTACTCATTTGTTTGTTTTATTATCTTTGCCCCGTTTACCTTTACGAAATTTTGGCTGTGATCCTATGGGGAGCAGCTTTACACTGACACACACATATATATATATATATATATACACATACATATATATACATACATATATACATACATACATACATACAATAACTCCACCACATTCTGTCATAATGACTTACATTATTATCTGTGTACATGGCACATCTCCATACTTCTGTGAACTTTTACACATTCTCTGGATAATATTGTACACATTCTGCATTAAACTGGAGCAGCTCTCTCATTTGGAAAAAATATATTGTTTATACTTGTTCCTCAGGTTTTGCGGTATTGCCTTTAAAATCTTTTTCCTTTCTCTTACTGTTTATTGTTATGCACCAAAACAACCAGGCGTGTTCCTACTCGACAACAAACCGGATTCTGAACTCAAAACAAAACGACGTGGACCAGAGTTCTTGCGGTCCCAGTCAGTCACAGCCATAACCCAGTGAAACCATTAAATAATCATAAGCAGTGCTGGAATGTAACCATGTACCATTGTGCATGGAGTTCTCTACATTCATACTTCAATACATCTATGGGGAAACTATTGTATTGTTCTGTTTTTTACTCCACAACATTTATGTTAAAGCTTAAACTACTTTGCAAGATTTAGATGAACGATTCCCAAATATTAATACACTAATAAATTGTCATACAGGCAGAATAAAGTAACTTAAACTAGCTCCACCGTTACAAGATGCGACATTAAAATGACGAAAAACATAAATAATCAATTTATTTTAAACAGTGGTACTACTACTTCTGCTCGAGGGAAAGTTGTCAACACTCCTGTGGAGACAGACAGGAAATCAGTGTCGAGGAAAACAAGTTTAAAATAATCCTGCAGCGCCGCCTAGCGGTAACCCCGAATAACGCACTGGCTTACTGTCAAGTGCAACAGCAACGTCTTTGGTGCCATCACACACACAAATTATCGCCTTTATGTTAATTTATGGGCCACATATATGCATATTTACGCATGTACATGTATTCAGAAAAACTGCGATCGCATCATAAAATGTGTATACTTCTACCACGCAAGTAAACGTGGCTTCCAAATGCGCAATTCCGTCGCAAGGAGCATCATCTCATTTATAATCGATGCATACAAAAAAAAGAAAAAAAACAGCCAACGTTACAGACACAATAAAATAACTATTTGAAAAAAAAAAAATGAAAAAAAGGGAAGGCAGGTGGGAACCCGGAAGGCCACACGCACACGCACGCGGACAGCTGAGGCCGAGCTCGTGTGAAGAGTGTTATCAATAAAAGCCTTTGCATTGTTTGCTAACTGTCGTATGTGTGTGTGTGTGTGTGTGTGTGCGTGTATGTGTGTGTGTCTCCGCCCGTGTGCTCCTCCTCCCGTTAGCACGGAGCTAATCGACTCCGGCCCGAGTTACCGATGTTTTACACAAAAAAACACACCGCCACCACCACCAGTTATAACCGGTGCTCCCACTAAAGACTCACACAAAGACCGGGGACCAGACACGGCACCCAAGGCTGGTTGATATTTAACGATATCACACCGAAAACACATCCACTCCACAGCCTCTCAGGCGACATCGAAATGTCCCATGATGCATGCCGATGTCCGGCTGATAACCTCCCCCCTGAACGCACCATGTACTCGTCCATCTTGTAGTAAAAGCACAAACTGAATATAAATGCATTAATACCGCGTCTGTAGCTCTGCAAACTTAAACTTCAGCAAGCTAGCTTAGCTCCCTTCAGCTCGCAGTCAACAACAGACGGTCGGTGATAACAAAACGTCACCTTTTCTCCCTCTTAACCAACATAACGTGGATATAAAAACCCTCGACGGTAACCCCCGGTAGGTCGGTCTCCACCCCCCCACCGGTACGTTACCTGCCACCCCGCGGGGACCGCAGCGGGCTAACGGGTGATGATGGTGATGGAAGCCATCGGGCCGGTTAGCTTCTTCCACGGGGGCCCCGAATATAAATCACTCGCGAGCAAAAGTTATTTAACGTGCCGTGAGATCCCCCTCTCCTCGGCCGCGGGTTCGATCCCCGCTCGTCACTGGATCGAGCGGTGTGACCCAAACGGGGTCCGGTTCCGAGCCTTTTTATTGATCCCGGTAGCTGGCGGTTTAAATAGCGTAAAGAGCTCGCACGCGCTGGGAGCGTTTAAATGTCTCGAGTCGGAAGCAGAACAAACACACAATACTCACAACGGCGGTTGTGTGGAAAAAATAAAAAAAACAAATCGCGAAATAAAACTCCTTTTTTTAAAGTAATCCGATTTTGGCACGATACGTTAAACGAGAAAATATCACAGGAAACATTTTTTTTTTTTTTTTTTTTTTTTTTTTTTAAACTAACATTAAAATTCAAGATGGCGGATAGAGGGAGCGAGATCAAGCGAGAGAGAAAGGCGCAGCACCGCCGCCATCTCCGACAGAAAATAGATCCAGCAGGAACAACGTTGTCGTCCGTCGGGGACAGAAACGAGGAACAGTAGTCGAACGTTTTAGTCTGATAAAAAATAAGTGAACGTTGTTGTCGACTTTTCGTAGCTTTCTTCTCCGTCTTTCTCCTCGGTCATGTTTAGTTTGAGCCAGTACTTGTCGGATGTACACAAAAAGTAGTGCTGCATAAACAAACCTCTTTGCGCTCCCCGAAAGAATCCAACGCCAGAGGGGAGGCAACAGTGAGGTTCTGCCTGCCCCGTTCCGTGCAGAACCTCACCAGAACAAGTGAACTTAGAACCACGCATATAAACCTCGGGACTTCTCCGTTCGGCCGCACTTCATTGACACGTTCCTCCTCTGAACTCTGCTCCCGGCGGTGCGTAAAGAGGCTGCTCACCGGCTCTTTCTGTGCAGAACCAGACGATGTTCCAGCCGGATGGACATTGTTAATTGTTCCACATCACCGATTTATTCTTTGACATTCACTTAATGAGTTTAATTGTTTGCTTGCTTTTTCTTTTTTAATCAAATATCCACACACTATTAATACAAATTAAAATAAACAAACACACCAGTTTTAATTTATGGAGCTTCTTGCTGTTAATCTATTGTTTTATTTATCAGGATTGTTATGAGTTTTTCTATTGATATAATTATTAATGCATTTCATATTTTGCTTTAATAAAAGTAGTATTGGAATCGAATTATACTTAAAATACCAAACCTGAAAGTAGTCATAATGCAAAATGGCCCATTTCAGAAGTATTTATCTATATCATTTATCTATAGATATATTAATCGATAATCATAATTTAAGCATTTATATTCAGCTCGTAAAAAAGTGCAGCTAATAGGAATTACTTTATATCCTGCTGAGGGACTTAACTTAATTATATTACATCATAATATAATAGTTGATTAAGGTTGTTATTAATAATCAAAATCTGCAAAGTTGCTAAGGTTTAAAAAAAAATGTAATTAAGTAAAAGGTTAAATATTTTCCTCCAGAATGCAGTTATGGTAGAAGTATTTAGTAACAGAAAATGGAAATACTCTAGTAGGCAAGGCAAGTTTATTTATAGAGCACAATTCATACACAAAGCAATTCAAAGTGCTTTACAGCTACATCAAATTACAAAAAGACAAATAAATAGTAAAGTACCTTAACAAAACAAAAACATATATATATATATATATATATATATATATATATATATGTGTGTGTGTGACATTTTATGTATTATTTATACAGATATATATTCCTGCAGCAATCTAATAGCTGCTGTGCTAATCTGGACACTTTGAAGTTTGTCAAATGTGGTTAAATGTGCGCTGTCTATTATAAATACATAAATTAAAAAAACAATGAATTTGCTTTTATTTAATCTACTTTCAGTTTCAGTATAGCTACATTTAAAGAAGACAAAAAAGAAAACAACATTTCTAGGTTCTGACTAATTAATAATCCAAATCTGCAAAGTTACTGAAGTTTTTAACTAAATGGAATAAAGTGAAAAGTACAATATTTTGTATTTAGTAACATGCAATGGAAATACTCTTGTACGTCAAACAATGAATTAACACAATACTTAACTAAATATGCGTTACATTCAATCACTAATCCTATCATTGTGTAACATTATATATATATATATATATATAGCTATATTTACAAAGATAATTATATTTCTGCAGCTTTCTACTAGCTGTTGTGCTAATCATGATAGTTTTGATTTAATTAAATGTGAATAAATGTGCACTGTCTCTTATAAATGCATAAATAAAATAAAAAATAATTTGCTTGTATTTTACCTATAAAACTTCCTTTATTTTATGCAAAATTGCAAAGTCCATCCAAATCCAAATGAACCCATCTACCCAGATAGCCTTCAAGTTCTTATAAGTCACATTTTACAGTAAAGTAACAAGCAGTTTAATGAGTTATAGATGTTTTTGTTGCTGTTATTGTTGCTGTTTGGCTATTTTTCTATCACTTGATGTGTTAATATATTCAAAATGATGAAGAGATTAGTGCATTTGTAGAGGGCTGTTGAATTGATGAACCTTGACCGTAAACACTGTACAGTTTGACCTTGTTTGGGGTAACTATAGAGTTCTTCATGTGCAGCGACTCATTGGAAACGTCAGGGTCCTGAAGCGCCGCCCAGTCCAAAAAACAATAAACCACAAAAAAAGCTCCAGAAGCTTGAACTCGGTGGACATTTGAAATTGAGCCTTTCTTTGCATAGCTTTACTCCACAGGAACGCTTTGCAACGTGTGGGCGGCCTGCATGTGTGAGGAAGACGGTTACCATGGAAACCACCTAAATACCTCTGACCTTCTCCACTCTGTTAGTGATGAAGGTGTGAGCTGAGCTGGAAGTCTGCCCAGTCGGGGGTTTTAATATTCATCTGTACACTGCAAATATTGTGTGACGAGGCAAGTGTTATCACTTCAGTATCAGCTGGTCACTTTAATGAACGTTTATCTACTTTATATATTTATAGATAATCAACAACACGATATGGATAATATTATGTTCAATATCTTCAGGTTTTAGCCTGTCCAACAAAACATGTAGTTTGAAGATGTCGCCATTTTCATTTTGTTAGCTTCTAATTAAAGATAAGGCTGGTGATTGTTTATCCCATTAAAACACCCAAACCAACAATGTGTTGGTCCATCTCTCAAAAGCCTCCCCCTTCATTGGTTCCTACTGAAAACATATATCTTTAAAAAGAAACAGCTTACAAATAAATTTAAAAAAGCATTTTTCTTCTTTTTAAAATTTGTAAAAAATAAATATAAATAGGCCATTTGTTGGGGACTATTTTCAGCGGTGGATGAATACACATTTGGAGCTCTAGAGCAGTCAATTCCAAAGACAAGGTGGGTTGCAGGAGATTTCATGAAGGTTGCCAATGTGCGGAATTTCTTTCATAGTCTTTTATTTAACATAACAATGAGGGAGCCTGAATGTTTGTCCGATCATTTTTAACTTAACTGATTTAACTGTTTGGATGAAATGTAAAGAATGCCTGTTTTTCTGCCCAAATGCATTTATTTGGTGTCATTTAGAAAATGATGTGGGACTTTTATGTGTATGTTTTCTGTAACACATGAACAAAGTTGTAATTTAATAAACGTGCATCTCCTATAACTGTCTGGTTCGTCAATTGAAGATAATATATTTCCTCTTCTCACGATTAATAGACCACAATAGTCCTGTTGTGAATTGAGACACAAAGAGGACAATTAGGAGACACGTTCGCTGATGGTTTTGATCTTTTCTTGGGATTTGTTGACATCACAAACACAATGAAATAGAGACAGCCGAGTTGCAGCCTTATGGTTCCAGTTGATTTTGTGATGGGCGATGTCTCAATATGGCAAACTGATAACTGGCTGTGGTATTATCAGTCAAGTCACACACAGCCAACAGTTAAACGTTATTATTTTTCACAGCCATACAAACAGGTTTATACATGGTAAGCGTTACTTCTTCTTATGCACATTACAATTATGTATATAATAGTATAACAAACAACTACACCAGAATAATCCATATTTTAAACTAATGCAAAAGTAATAATAATCTAATGATAACAGTCACAGGGGACATCTTTCTGCTTTAAGTACATTTCCCCAATTATACTGAGGCCAACATACCTTTTCAATACAGAATTGTTTTGTGTTGTAACACATTATTTGTATTGTGGTAGTAGTACTTTTACTTTGGTAAACTAAATACTTCCTCTACTGTGTAAGCGTTATTTTATTACCATTTTTATTTAGCATTGTATTACTATCTATCTATCTATCTGTCTATCTATATTTATTGTTTTGTTTGAGTATTTTCAATGTTTACGTGATGACGTCGCAGCACGTCACGTTGCGCACGCACGTCAGGGGTCGGAGTTGAAAGCTTGACGGAGGAGGGCTCGTGCTCGTGCTCGCGCTCGGACGGTTCGCGGGAAAACGTCCCAAAACAAATCGGTTCTGGCGGAGCGCGCGCGCGCAACTTCGGACACAAAGTTTGAAACTAATCGATCGATCTGATCGACGGGAAGCGTCGTATTACCATAGCAACACCACATACTGCTGTGAAGCTCAACGAGCTGCGAGCTAACGCGGCGGTTAGCACGAGCGCGAGCGGTAACGGTGGCGACGGCTTCAACGGACTTTTTGAACCAGGGACAGAAATGGCGGAAAGACCCGAAGATCTGAACCTGCCGAACGCGGTGATCACCCGAATCATCAAGGAGGCGGTGAGTGCGACGACACGGAAGTACAAGTATCAGTACCCCAGCGTACAAATACTCTGTTAAAAGTCCTCCGTTCAAAATGTCTCCTGTGACCAGTGGTGGTAGAAGTATTCAGATATATTACTTAACGTTTAGTAAAAGTAGTAATGCTAGTACTACACTGTGAACATACTCGTTTCATACTGTAAATATAAGTAAAAGTACAAAAGTATCAACATGACATGTACTAAAAGTACTAATTAGTGCAACACATGCCCCTCGTGGCCACTGTTGGAATAAGTATTCCAGTGTATTAGTGTCGAAATACTCTTTCACACGTGTAAATGTTACTTGAGTATAAGCATGTAAAGTAAAGTATTCTTTTTGTAGACACATTTATCATGACTATATATTGTATTATTAGATTAAAATGATTGATGCATTAATGTAATCTTCATTATTCTAATAATAATAAATATAATGTTGCAGCTGGTGACCGTGGTGCTTATTTAAATGATTTATGTGGCGCTGGGTAGCTAATCAATTATAATACTACTTCATCATTTATTGTTTAAATTCTTGTTTAAAGTTAAAAGTGCAATTTTTAAAAAGGAGGAAGTATAAAGTATCATAAAATGAAAATACTTTAGTAAAGGTCAATTAACTAAAAAAAAAAGTAATTGTATGTGTAATTATTTTATTCATAATAATTAATAATTTATTATTTCATCACTGATCTTGTCATTGGGTGATATTTATGTCACATAAGTGAAGTTTGTACTACATTATTAAATTATTCGGCCCTTCATATTTTAACCTGGGCCTCTCAAGAAACAGAGAAATGGGATGGAAGGAAATTCAAATTAAATATGGAAGAAAACCTCAATAAAAACACAGTTTTGCGCAGGAGCAACATCCAGATCATTATTTACTTTAATCTCTATAACACAGGTTTCCACTGAAGTAAGTTGATAAATATAACATATATATTCCAGCACCTAAATCTAGCTCACAATGAACTGAAAAATCCTTTAATATATTTTAGTTGATATATCTAGTATTTGTTTTCTAAATATATTTTTTTGTTTGTTTGTTTATATTCTTTTTCCATATTAATGTTATTGTGCCTGAGTGAATAACTGTCAGTGTTTTCTGATAAAGTGAATATATATACACACACACACACACACACACACTGCTCCAGCACTGAGTGTGACTCCTCCGCCCCTTCGTTGTCCTCACAGCTCCCAGACGGGGTGAACGTGTCTAAAGAAGCCAGGAGAGCCATCTCCCAAGCTGCCAGTGTGTTTGTGTTGTACGCCACTTCCTGGTAAGAACACAACTCTGAAACTCATTTAGTGAATCAAAACCTCACCGTTAAAACACAAGCGTCAATAACGTTGAATAATGACTTCTTCTTCTTCCTGTTTATCTCATTGCAGTGCGAACAACTTTGCCATGAAAGCCAAACGGAAAACTCTGAACGCGGCCGACGTCTTGGCTGCGATGGAGGAAATGGAGTTCGAGAGATTCCTGGAGCCGCTCAGAGAAGCTCTGGAAGGTATGAATATTATTATTGACTTCTGAACGTTGTTAAGAAGGTGTGTCTCTCTGAAAGCTGCTGCTGTAAAACACATCTGTATTCCTAAACGTGTGAAAAGAAGCACGACACTGATGATGATGATGATGGAGTTGTTCACGTTTCTTTGTGTTCCTCCTCAAGTGTACAAGAAGGGCCAGAAGGGAAAGAAGGAGGTGTCCGAGCAGAAGCGCAAAGATAAGGAGAAGAAGACCGACTCGGAGAACGACAAGAGCCGGGAGGAGGAAGAGGAGGAGGAGGAGGAGGAGGAGCGCATGGAGGAGGAGCCTGAAGCGGAGAACGACGGCGAGGAGGAGGAGGTGGAGAACTGACTTAAGCCGCGGACGCCCAACGGACGATAACAATGCATTCCTCCTCCCCGCCGCTGGCCGGGGGGGGAGGGGGAGGGGGTGCGTCATCGGAGCCGGGAGGAGCTCAGAAGAGGGCGGGGAGGGGGTTACATTAATAACTTCTTTGAGCAGCTGCTGACTTCAGCACAATCAGACCACAAGTCAAACTACTTCATGCACTTCCTGCTCTTTGGTCCATTTGATCTTCTTTTGATACAAACACTGTCGTTGACCGTAAACGAGACGCAGTCATTGGTGAGCGTCGGAGTAACGGATTACACTCCGAACAGTTCGTCGTTATGTTTTGATAGTTGCGTTGTTACACCGTCAAAAAGAAATGAATATGAACACGAAATAAAATAGACGCCTGACATCACGTCTCTCTGTGCAAATCAACCTGCGTCATTAAATCTGGGGGGCGGGGGGGGGGGGCTCCGTGTTTATCCTGCCAGATATTAAATTCTCCACGATACAGAAACGGTAGTAAAATATCTCGATGGGCCTTTTTGAGGACGTGTTTCCCCGTTACGTCGTCATAGTGGACGCAGTAGCGGTCAATGTCCACCTGTGATCAAGACTAATTTGTAAAATGATGATTTAAGTTGAATTTTGGTTGGTTTTTGGTGCGAAATTTAATTATTTTTGATTGGAGTGCCTCGACTTGGTATTTTGTATTTGCATCAAGGTGTTTTCCCTCTTGTGTACTTCCAGACGACAACTGTTAACATGTTTAGGTCTGAGTTTTTGAAGCATTTATACTTTGAGAATTGGCTCAGATCTTCAATAAATATTTTGTATAAAGCAAAAACGATTGAATCATGACTTACTGATACTTCAGGTCCAGCACCATTTCACTTCAGTAGATTCAGAACAATCAGAAACATTTTTATCAAATGACGCCTCAAAGCAGAAATCCAGCTTATAAATTAACACTAAAATGTAACTTTATAAAATTAAATCTAATAGTTTGCCTAAGGACCAGTTGTCCCTCCAAATGCAAAGTAACGAATTTAGGTAAAACGTCTTAATATTGATGTAGCTGCTGACACCGTTGTATTAAAGGATACTTTTGGATTTACCAGGGATGCATATTTTATGTATGGCAAGTTACAAATTGGACTAATTCTTCACTACATCCAAACTAATGTTTAGCTATTGTTGCTCAGGACAAAATACTTACCGATATACAGTTTACAGTGTAATACAAAACTAGTTTGT
Organism: Cyclopterus lumpus; assembly: GCF_009769545.1. Lineage (NCBI taxonomy): Eukaryota > Metazoa > Chordata > Actinopteri > Perciformes > Cyclopteridae > Cyclopterus > Cyclopterus lumpus. Next base: position 27,669,363 of record NC_046968.1, read on the forward strand.
GTAGGGGGTGACTGGGTCAGTGGTTAGCAGGTCCGTCTTTCAATCAGGGGGTTGGAAGTTCAATAACCGCCCTAGTCGATGTGTCCTTGAGCAAGACACTTAACCCTGAATTGTTCCCTGTAGCTGTGTCTACGGTGTGTGAATGTAACATTATTGTAAGTCCATCCGGGGTCGGGTCGCGGTGGCAGCAGGCCGACCCAGGCTTCCCTCTCACCCGCAACACTTTCCAGCTCATTCTGGGGGATCCCGAGGCGTTCCAAGGCCAGCCGGGAGATATAATCCCTCCAGCGTGTCCTCGGTCTTCCCCGGGGCCTCCTACCAGTTGGACGTGCCCGGAAAACCTCTAATGGGAGGCGTCCAGGAGGCATCCTAACTAGATGCCCGAACCACCTCAGCTGACTCCTTTCGACACGAAGGAGCAGCGACTCGACTCCGAGCTCCCCCCTGATGTCCGAGCTCCTTACCCTATCTCTAAGGCTGAGCCCGGCCACCCTACGGAGGAAGCTCATTTCGGCCGCTTGTATCCGATTATTGTAAGTCGCTTTGGATAAAAGCGTCAGCTAAATGACACGTAATCTAGTGCAAAATACCCGAATAAAAAAAAGTTCAAGAGTTCATTTTGTGAAAGTTTTATTATCGTCGTTCATTTACTCGGACGGACACTCGACTTTCCCGCTGTTGATGTCGTCGATGACATCGTGGGGCGGACGACCATCGATGGTGCAGCCGACTGACTGAGCGGTGCCCAGAATCTCTTTGATGGTTCCTGAGTGGGAAGAAACCGAAATACAGATCAACAACCAATATACACACACGTATATATATCAAATACATAAACATACATAAAGTTTAACCAACAAATGTGGAAAGCAGAACTCTTGATTATTATTATTATTATCAACAAAATCAAGGTGCCCGATAGTTTAACCGGTTTTAACTTGGCAAACGATAAATTGTTCCAGTCTTTACGGCACAGAGTTGTCCATTATTTTCGGGCAGACCTGTTTCCTAAAGCCGGGTTCACTCTGAGCCTCCACTGGATTATACTCAGTCACTCACAGACAGGCATAGTGGCGGGAGGCTGAACTACCGTACGGCGTGCGTTCTTACCGGAGAGCTCTCTGGCGATGGAGCGAGACCTCATCAGGCGAGCAACGCCAACAATTTCATCAAAGGTGACGCTTCCACTGTGCTTGACTGAAAGAGAACCAAACGTGTTACGGTGGTTCAGAAATACAGGTAATCCACTTTAATCTTTTAAATAAAATACATTTCCACAGTCCACTTACTGTTCTTGACCTTCTTCCTGTCGCGAGGAGGCTCCTTCAGAGCCTTGATGATCAGAGCGGACGCGGAGGGAACGACATCCACCTAACGAAGACGGGGAAAACATTTAGTATCGCGCACGAGTCGTTCACGCCACAAAAATCAAAGGAGCCAGCGGAGGTGCGTCGTCGTACCACTGCCTGCCTGTTCTGGATGGTCAGCCTCACGGTGATCCTCAGGCCCTTCCAGTCACCGGTTGCCTTGGCGATGTCGTCACCAACTTTCTTGGGAGACTGATGGAGCAAACAGAGCGGGTCAGCAGATCATAAAACATTGCATTTAAGTTATATTGCGTTTTCAGTCACAGCTAGCATAAATCCAGGAGAACAACAAGAGGGCGTCTTGGTTCTTGTTCCAGTCTTTACGGCACAGAGTTGTCCATTATTTTCGGGCAGACCTGTTTCCTAAAGCCGGGTTCACTCTGAGCCTCCACTGGATTACACTCAGTCACTCACAGACAGGCATAGTGGCGGGAGGCTGGTGGATTTGGACTACAACTATTTATTTTTTTTACTCACCAAACCCAGAGGTCCGATCTTGGGGGCCAGTGCCGAGGTGGCTCCAACTTCTCCTCCTGTGCATCTCATGTACACTGCAAGACAAAGAGACACGTGAGCACCAGCTGATCAAAGGGCTCCTATTGAAATTAAACTAGTTTATCATAAATTGTCTCAAGACAGCTTCACAAGGAGTGTCAGCTAAATGACATGTAATAGCCGTTACTCTCCTGTAGTCTGCAGGGACACCTGGATTATTGCCAAGATCATGATACTGTAGGAAGGATTGACCACCATCAGTGCTACAAACGCTTACTATAAATTAGGCTCCTTGGTTCTTGTTCCAGTCTTTACGGCACAGAGTTGTCCATTATTTTCGGGCAGACCTGTTTCCTAAAGCCGGGTTCACTCTGAGCCTCCACTGGATTACACTCAGTCACTCACAGACAGGCATAGTGGCGGGAGGCTGGTGGGATTTGCACATCAGTGCCCATAGTTATTGTAAATTAATGTATGAAGTGGCCCAAAATACATTTTCCAGTTCTGAATGTGATAGTGCTGGGCTGTAACTTTCAAATTGCACAATAATTTAATAGAAATGCTGCAAATTCCCATATTTAACTAGGAGAATCTGAAAAATATTAGGCTTTATTTTTTTTATAAAGGGGCATTTGTACCATTAATGAATCCCAACAGGACTCATTTAATAAATGTATTGAAACCTTTAACTCTAAATCTGTATATAAACCAATACAAATTAATTCCATGTGAAGGGGCAATGCATTTATAGTCAAATAAATAAATCCAGCATTAGCAAAATTAGGATTAAGATTAAATTAAGTCAACTAGATATCTAAACAACTTGATTTCTGCATGGCGTCTCATTCAAGAGGCTAGTTAACCTAGCTAACACAGCTAGCACTCGCCCCCACGTGGGACGTCACATTTATAGTCCAACCAGTCAAAAATAACACCAAATTCCACCCGATTAAAAGATTTAAAACATGCAAACTCTTAAATCAAAGACACATTATCCCCGGGTCTCCGTCGAGTCTCGCTCTCCCCCCGATTTCTTTACCGTTTTCTCCGGGCCGTTCACAGGCCGGCAGACACGATGGTAGCCGGCACAGAACGACTCCATCTTGGCTCTGAACGAGCGTCTGCTTTTATTACGCAGTTGACACGGTAAAAAAAAAACATACCAATCTTAATCTCGTTGGGGTCGAATTTGGGAGGCATGTTGCCGCTGTGGTTGTGGAGCTCAGTTCAGCTTCGTTGGTGAGGGTGTCGGATGAACCCGTGTTCGGGACGACCGAGTTACTGTTGCACCTTCACCGCTAACGGGAGAAAGAAAAAGGAACGTGCCACGAGACCGCGGAGGGATTTTATAGCCCGGTCAAAGTCTCGCGAGATGTCGGGATTACTTGTCACGTGACGTTCGGCCAATGGGCTCGTTCGAGATGAACTGCGCCCTCGCAGTATTGCGGTCGAGTCGGACAGTTTTCCGCCGCCCTCAAAGAACACACCGGAAGTCACATAAACAGTACTTCCGGTTAGTTTCCGATCTGTAGGCTACTTGTAGTTTTACAGACCCCAGCTTCTCAAATGTGAAGATTTGCTGCTTTTTCTGCTTAATTGTTGTGATGTTTTAGTAATAAAGTTGAGTTTTGGCCCTACTTTATGTCTCCAAAGGGGGGCCCACTAACAGACGCAATCTGTTGCAGCTCTCTGTCATTTACGTCGGCTCTCGCACTCACTATTCCCATTTGTGAATGAATGTTTGAATTATGAAAAGGCTGCTTTCATTAGTACACGTTTAAATAAATAATACCAAACAATAATGGGAAATGATAATACCATTTAGTTATTGAGGCTTTCATGGGGGGTCTCAAGTGTCAATCAAGGGTTCTTGGACCCTCCGAGGCCCCCACCATATTTTGCCGTGTTTCAAGTCAGCTGAATCATGTCTTCGCCTGTTGTGCAGTTGCATGTAAAACCAGTGTTTTCCTCTTTAATTCCTGCAGGACTTTTCTTTTTTCCTTTTTTTTTTTGACTCAGAGCCTTTCTACAGGAATAGCAACAGAACACAAGAGGGAGTAAGTGGGTGAGAAGCAGAGATCATCACTGTTGTGCTGTTTAATATGCATCACGAAAATCTGTCAGAAGATAGTCAGAAATTCACAGCTCGTATCATGAAAGGAAACCTTCATCTGCATCTTCACAAAAATCCTCAAGTATTTAGTGGAAATGTCACATCTGAATAATCGTTTTCAAGAAATGTTAATAGCATTTAACGCTCTTTTTTTATATTTAAACAACCCTTTTTATGTTGGAAATAGATAAGGCAAGTCTTCTTTCTCTTCTGACTCTTTCAATTTTAATCAATTTTAACTTAATTCAGAAAAACCTTCATCTTGTTATTTCATTTTCTGCGTTCAATAAGAACGAGAGAAAGAGGAAGATCATAAGTTTGGTAAGGGCGTAATGAATAATAATGATTTATGGTGCGGCAGCTGACGATTTCTATTTCTAACAGCGATCATACATTATATCGGTGGCAGCAGTAATGGATGAAGGACGTTCCAATCACGAATAATCACTCTGATGCTCATTATTGAGTTCATTTTAATGTGTGAGCGGCCTGGTTTGAAACCAGTAACGTCACACCAGCACGAGACAAGAAGGAGTCCAGTTTCATTCTTGCAGCTAGTAATGCTCTTATATTTGTGTGCATGTGGATGAGCGTGCATGTGAGTATGTGAGCGTGTGCGTGCGCGTGTGTGTGTGTGTGTGTGTGTGTGTGCGCAGGCATAATACAATGTGGAGGCTTCGGTGCCAGCTGTTATTTCTGCATAGACAAACTGTGAGCCCTGAAGCAAGAACCTTGGAAGCCAATGTTGACAATCGTGCACACACATTCAGATGCACGCACGCACTCACACACACACACACACACACTCCCACACACACACTCCCACACACACACACACAGTCCGAGAGCTCATTTGTTAAAGTCGAGGGAATGATTTGATTTCAGCAGAGTCGCTCTCTCTCCCCATCTCTTTCCTGCCACTTGACCTTTTCCTGGTGTTTTCCAATCAGCAGCTCTTCTCCTTTATCTCCGCTGTACAATTTCCTCCATTGATTTTCCACCAGAATATACTTAAAGCACACAACATGTAAACGTCTTCATGATGCATAATGGTTCCTTTCAGGATGATATAATTGGATTATAACTCTTGATGCATTCATGTGTTCATCACTTTAATGCTGCAGCTGGCCATGGGTGGGGTTAATTTAATTACTTTACACACTGCTTGGTAGGTTTCACAGAGGGATCAATAATAATAATAATGAATTCTAATGTTTCTTTTACAGATGAGCAATAGAAAGCACGCTGACGGGAAACATTTCAAACCGGCGTGGGGCTGTGCACATCCAGGAGGGCTCGACGGCGGGCGGTTAAAACTGCCCAACACATCCCTGGTACCCATCTCCTGTTGATGTTGGTGCATGTCGACGAGATCAAAGGATATTAAAAGACAATTTCCACCGCAGCCCGATATGAGAGCAAAATGAGAGCGCAATCTGCATTTAAGTGCACCTGTTGTCCAATGACAATGCAATTAACCTCTTAGTCGTACCTTTATTTATCATAATACATCATATAAGTATTATTCATCTGAATCTGCAAAGGAAGTTTTCAAATAAATGCAGTGGAGACAAGAAAAACATGTCCTTCCTTCCTTCAGGGGGGGGAGTTCTACCCAGAACCAATTGCTTAAGAACCCTAGTGAGACTAAGAACCCTTTTATGGAATAATTCTTCAAAGATTGTTGAAAGCATTGATATTAAAAGGGGAACGCACACATCCGCCCCCACGGCCAGAGTTTTTAGATCAAACCCTCGGAATATAAAAGGCTACGCAGCAGAACCTCCTGGGTGGGTTCTGGTCAGCAACCTTTGAGGGTTCAAAGGTTCTGGATTAAACTTCCAAAAAGACGTTCTACTCCACCATAGGAGGCTTCTACCGCCATTGTATCTGCATGCGGCACTGCTGAGTTCCGGCGATGCACTCAGCAGGGGCGTGTACTAATAGTTCCGTTAGCCGGTAGCCAGCTAGCAGTTAGCTACAAACAGTTAGCTCGGCTGTGTTTTCCTTAGCGGCCCCTATAACGGCCCCTCGGGGGGCCAGTCAGGAGTATAGTGAGAGAGGAGACAGCAAGCAGTCAATGGCGGTAATAGAAAAGGTGTTTTTGAAGAAAATATGAGTCACCGCAACCGCGAGAGGTCCTTGAACGCGCAGCCGTCACCGGCGACACAATTTATTCATGCAGTTCGCTGCGGAAGAATGAGAGATTAGTCTCGGACAGACTCAGAAGGCCGCTTACTCTGGAAGAGTGAGATCCTTCTCCTCCAAGCTCCCTTAAATATATATAATATATGTATATATACAAACTGGTACGGTGGAAAGGTGAATAGTGTATTGTTGATGCTTTAACTTTAAATGTATTATCCTTTAAAACATCGTGTCCTTAACTCGGCTCGATTTATCTCTGGCAGCTCAGGGAAATTTGAAATCCTGTCCCAGAAGATGACCTTTTATCCCATCATGCATCTCCAACCCAAAGATAGCGGTGTTGTCCTTGCAGAGGTTCTTAATGGTAAATCTCATCTAATGCTCCTCTCATTTTCATGGACTGAATGTATAAAATATACCTGGTGGACGACTCCGTACCGTGAATGTTTGACAATGACGATGAAAGATGAATTAAAGCTGTAAAATCCTCATAATATTATTATGTCTTCTGATAAGCCTTCAAACTTGTGCATCTATCACTCAAACAGGATATTAAAGTACAGCAGTATTATTGGCATAATGTAAAAATACTCAATTAAAGTATGAATCTCATACTCTTAATAATATAATATCTCAATATGCTATTAAAGTATCAGTTAGTTTGTGGTTCCCAACTAGAGGGTCACAAGATAAATCTGAGTGTTTATGAGATGATTAATGGAAGAGAAGAAGAAACTAAGTTGTTTCATCGTAAAAAGTAAAAATGGTAAACTCATGTTTACAATGTTTACTGAGGGAATACATCAAGAGAAGTGGAGTCATTTATATAGACTTCTATACAACCAGAGGAGTCGCCCCCTGGTGGTCAGGAGAGAGAATGCAGCTTTAACACATGAAGCATAGACTTCTATACAACCAGAGGAGTCGCCCCCTGGTGGTCAGGAGAGAGAATGCAGCTTTAACACATGAAGCATAGACTTCTATACAACCAGAGGAGTCGCCCCCTGGTGGTCAGGAGAGAGAATGCAGCTTTAACACATGAAGCATAGACTTCTATACAACCAGAGGAGTCGCCCCCTGGTGGTCAGGAGAGAGAATGCAGCTTTAACACATGAAGCATAGACTAGAAAAGAGTTCAGTGTTCTTTTTAAACTGGAAGTTTGTGAGTAACTGTACTTTAGTTTGACTAAATTAAATCTAAATTATCTGCAGGAAGAGAAAGCTCGAGACTTGAAACAACATTTACCGAGCGGCCTCAGCAGAAATCCGTCGGGCAGCTCGTCGATAACTGTAAAAGGACACTTGGCCGATATAATCTGATTCCTTTCTGAGGATTTCCTCCCCGTCTGCGCGCTCCCACGGCACTTCCTGTTTGTCTTCTTTTCATCATTAGAAGCTGGAGAGAGAGTTGGAACGGCTCAATCGACGCCTGACTGTGAAGCTCACGTCAACGTGCCGCGCTCAATGAACTACAGTTCATTTTAAAGTTTGGAAGAGGCCTGATTTGAGGCCGCGGGTGATTAACGGAGTGTTTTCTTTTGCTGAGTTATCAGTTGCCCTGCTACGCCGGTCCCCTGGTGATTCGACGAAAATTGAGAGAGCAGAGCGATTCCCCAGGAGTTTTATTTTTAATTTATTATGTGAGGGAGCACCGAACCGTGTCAACCCCCACCGCGCCGCCAGGAAATTAAGTTTCAAACGGAGGCTCACAGGATGGAATGAAAAGCTCAGGGAAGAAAACAATGACGTTTTCAATACGAAGAAAGAAAACCAGAACAATGTGTTTTCTTATGAGTTGACGAGACCTTGAGACCTTCTATCGGTGTGGAAAGTGAGGTCAGAGGTCAAGTGAGGTCAAGGTTACAAAGCTGCAGTTCTCAGCTCAAGTTGTCTTCTCTGTATTACCACTAATACACTAATAATAATGTTTACCTGACTAATACACTATAATCATGTTTACCTGACTAACACCACACTATATTAATGTTTACATGACCAATACTACACTATAATCACGTTTACATGACTAATACTACACTATAATCATGTTTATATTACTAATAAAACAACTATAATCATGGTTACCTGACTAACACCACACTATATTTATGTTTACAAGACTAATATCACACTATATCAATGTTTACGTGACTAATACTAAAATATAATAATGTTTACCTGACTAATACTACACTATAATCACGTTTACATGACTAATACTACACTATAATCACGTTTACAAGACTAATACTACACTATAATCACGTTTACATGACTAATACTACACTATATTTATGTTTACATGACTAATACTACACTATAATAATGTTTACCTGACTAATACTAAACTATAATAATGTTTACCTGACTAATACTAAACTATAACCATGTTTACATGACTAATACTACACTATAATCATGTTTATATTTGTTTATATTACTAATAATGCACTATAAACATGTCTGACTGTTCATAATGCAAACTTTGGTTTAAAAGAAAAGACTTCCCAGCATGCTCCTGCAGCCTCGCGGCGTCCCAGCATGCTCTCTGGTTCCCTCCACCTCCCTCCTGGTCGTGGATTATCATGTAATCCCTGATATTCATCAACTCGGGAGGTCAGAGGTCGTTTTATTACAACATTGCTCTCGTTCTGTTGTAGATTTACTGGATTGTACTGGTTTGTGGGTTTAAAGAGGAGCACAGATATATTTAAAAAAGAAGGACTCGTTTATAATCTTCCTCCTTTAACGTCAAACGCACGGACCAACGTTCAAAGGCACTGCAGACTGTGAACGCATCACCACTAACATGCATGTTAAGTGAAAGCATCACCACTAACACGCATGTTAAGCGAACGCACCACCACTAACATGCATGTTAAGTGAACGCATCACCACTAAAATGCATGTTAAGTGAACGCATCACCACTAAAATGAATGTAAAGTGAACGCACCACCACTAAAATGCATGTTAAGTGAACGCACCACCACTAAAATGAATGTAAAGTGAACGCACCACCACTAAAATGAATGTAAAGTGAACGCACCACCACTAAAATGAATGTTAAGTGAATGCACCACCACTACAATGAATGTTAAGTGAACGCACCACCACTAAAATGCATGTTAAGTGAACGCATCACCACTAAAATGAATGTAAAGTGAACGCACCACCACTAAAATGCATGTAAAGTGAACGCACCACCACTAAAATGAATGTAAAGTGAACGCACCACCACTAAAATGAATGTAAAGTGAACGCACCACCACTAAAATGAATGTTAAGTGAATGCACCACCACTACAATGAATGTTAAGTGAACGCACCACCACTAAAATTAATGTAAAGTGAACGCATCACCACTAAAATTAATGTAAAGTGAACGCACCACCACTAAAATGAATGTAAAGTGAACGCACCACCACTAAAATGAATGTAAAGTGAACGCATCACCACTAAAATTAATGTAAAGTGAACGCACCACCACTAAAATGAATGTAAAGTGAACGCACCACCACTAAAATGAATGTAAAGTGAACGCACCACCACTAAAATGAATGTAAAGTGAACGCACCACCACTAAAATGAATGTAAAGTGAACGCATCACCACTAAAATGAATGTTAAGTGAATGCACCACCACTAAAATGCATGTTAAGTGAACGCACCACCACTAAAATGAATGTAAAGTGAACGCACCACCACTAAAATGAATGTAAAGTGAACGCACCACCACTAAAACGCACTCCAGTAAGTGAACGCATCACCACTCAGATGAAAGTCTGTAAGTGAACCCATTACAGCTCTAATGCACATCAGTAAGTGAACGCGTCACAAACTTTAGGACGTACGTCAGTAAGTGAATGCATCACCACGCACACGTTTGTCAATAAGTGAACGCTTCGTATTACTTTATAATACCGATAACACTTGCATACCTTCACTATATGTTGAAAGCAGGATGAAGTAAACCCCGTTTAAAAGCTCCTTTGTGAGGCTTCTTCTATTCAAACAACATGTGACGAATTTGAAGGGTTTAAAAAAAAAAAAAAAACTGCAGTGTTTCTTAATCCTCTGAAATCTGAAGATCTAAGTCTTCAGACACTCTCGTCGAGGCCCAATCAGTAACCGTGGCAACGCCACCACGAATAGTCAAACAATACACACGACAGCTAAAACAAACAAAACACCCCCCAAACAAAGTCAACAGAAGAAGAAACACACCCAACGTCTATTCAACGGGTCGAAGCCGGCAGAGCGAAGACGTCACCGGGCACTAGACCTGCTTCTTGTAAAGCGTGCAATGCAAATCACACATGACAGAATACTGTGTGTGTGTGTGTGTGTGTGTGTGTGTGTGTGTGTGTGTGTGTGTGTGTTTTTATCTTCTGTCCTTTTCTATTAATCCCCTCTGCGTTTGGACGTCTGCCTGCACACACTTTGTCAATCAGGCTCCAGCTGCAGTCAAACAGAGTCCAGTTGGTCCTGGAGAGGCAACAACAACAACAACAACAACAACTTCTTTGTTTACTCTTGTTTATTGGCTTAAAGAGCGTCTGTGTCCCTTTTTGTTAAACACATTCATTAACATTCAAAATGACAAAGTAACTCACGACGTAATATTTATTCAGACTTACGTCACAAATGTGATCAGCGTAGACTTGACAAAATAAAACGTAAAAAACTTGCATCTTGAGACTTCTTAGGCAAAGTAAAAAGTACTTCTTCCATCATATTCTATCTGACTTTTACTGGAGTAGTATTACACGGTTGTACTTCTTCCATTAGCTCAGTACAAAGTACTTCTTCCAGCATATTCTGCGTGACCTTTTACTCATTTACACAGAGTGGGACTGACAGTCAAATATATTACTTTAAAGTACTTGCCCTACTATATTATAAAGGGATTCACATTGTATTGGAGTAGTATTACACAGTTGTACTTCTATCATTTGCTCAGTATAAGAGTACTTCTTACATCATATTCTGCAATACTTTAACTCATTTACACAGAGTGGGACTGCTAGTAAAATATATTACTTAAAAGTACTTGCTCTACTATATTCTAAGGTATTTACCCTTCTATTGGAGTAGTATTACACAGTTGTACTTCTACCATAAGAGTACTTCTTACATCATATTCTCTGTGACTTTTACTGGAGTAGTATTACATGCATACTTTTACCCTTATCTCAGTATAAGAGTACTTTTTACATCATATTATGCAGTAATTTAACTCATTTACACGCAGTGGGACTGACATCGTTTTGTACAGTGTAGAAGAAGAGAGCTGAGATGAGAGGGAGGAGGAGGAGGAGGAGGAGGAGGAGGAGGAGGGGGAGGGGGAGGAGGAGGAGGAGGAGGAGGGGGAGGAGGAGGGGGAGGGGGAGGAGGAGGAGGAGGAGGAAGGGGAGGAGGAGGAGGAGGAGGAGGAGGAGGGTCCTGCTGTCAGACACAGATGAGCATACAGCGGCAGGTTTTCCGGAGCGCACCGCCGGTTAGATAACCGCATGTCATCCTCTCCGCCGGGGGACCAACGGAAGCGCAGCGGCGAGTTGAGGACGACAATAAATAAAATGAATGTATTTTTTTAATTATTCTTTGTTGATTTAATTTAATTTCAAGTCCAGAAGCTGCCGGAGAAGAGACGACGCGTGCACACCGGGCGACGCCAGCGCGGACGGACACACGGCGGGCACGCAAACTTCAAGAGTGGATTCATAAACTGTGGAGGTCCGTCGGGCTGGTTCCGGAGCTCCAGCGTCGTTATTATTATTATTATAATGATGATAATAATAATAATAGTAGAAAGCATTATGGATTAATTAGTGAGCAGCGTCGTTCATAAGAGCAACAGATGAGGAAAATGCACGTGGCAAACAAGCGAGGCGTGAAAGAGCTGAGGCAGCACACCTGCGCCCTTTGAGGTGAGTCGGTGGAAACAATGCAGCCGGTCTTCATCTGGTTTATGGGTTTTAATGAAGTCCAGGACTCCGCTCTCCCTTCTTTAATTTGTATGTAATGTTGACGTTTGGACCCAAAACCAACAGGTGTCACTTTGGGCTCATGGCCTGTCAATCGATTTTAAAATAATCAATAATGAAAAATAATAATCAGTTTAAAATGAGCAGTGCAATCCGGCTTTTACATTAAAGAGTAATAATAATGTAAGAAACACATTTACTGATAACGGGATTTTTTTTTTTATTGCAGGAATTTAATTTAATTATTTTGTATTTTTTTACTGAAAGACTCTGAATAGTTCCTCCACCACTATTGTCATCTTGATATTATAATTATTTAAAAGCTGATAACAGATACAGTCTTCTCTGATTAAATGCATTATGGAGAATGTGTGCAGTAGATTCGGAGATTCAATTTACATACATTTGGAAACTAATCTGTATAATGTGACAAATAGATTATAATTTAGCTTATTTATATTTGACCTCTTGTATGACGTCATGTATTCGTAGTTGTATTTAAATAGAAGTACACAGATATTGCAAAATGTACTTAAAAGCATCAAAAGTAGACGTTTTCATGCAGAATGACAGTGTTGAATGCTTCCCTGTGTGAATGACAGTGACAGTGACAATAATGCAGTGTTTTATATTATTATTATTATTATTATCAGTGGTACATATACAGCAGTTTAATAGTGTAGCTTGGAGCTCATTCTAACTAAATATACTGTTTTATTATTCAGTTTATTTTATAGACTGATGACATGTAAACTATTAGTCTGCCACGTCATCTGTAACTACGGCTGTCTAATACATCGAGGGGAGGAAAAAGTACAACATGTACTTCTGAAATATGAAGTAGAAGTACAATACTTCCCAATTAATCTGAAGTGCTGTACTTGACTTGAGTAAGCGTTCTTTAGCACCACTGACCTTCAGCATCTTATGAAGCTTTCAGGGATCCACCTGCTGGAGGAAATATGGAAGAACAATGTTTTTAGAGAATGCCAAAGTTACATATTATTACATTTAAATCAAAATAAATATGTGATGAAGTCATTTGGTGTTAATGTATCAATAGAGGAGGACTAACCGAACCACAGTTGATGACATCACAGTGAAATACAAAATTACCTTCGGCTTCTGAATGTAAAATGTTCAATATTGCACTTTTATTAGAATCTAATTTTCAATAGTTTCTTCTTTTTTTTTTAAACAGCACAACAGAGGACAATGATGTGTCCATGAATCAATGCACCTGTAGATCGAGTTAAATGGTCTTTTCCCTAAAAACAAATCACAGAAGAATGAACAGTATACAGGTGTTAATAGGTATTAAATTGCACTCAGTCCAACTGTTCGTAAGCTGGTTTAAAGTCAACTCATCTCCAAATCACAGCTGATATTTTTACTTGATACACAAAGACCCAATGAAAACTGAAAAGTCTATCAGAGGTCAGTGAGAACACTGTTTTTATATAAATGAATCTGCCCTTCAAGCTCCCGGTGTCTGTTTGCATGATGGCAGATATCTATTTCCATAAAACACCTTTTCTATGGACGTCAGGTTGAAACAGAAGTTATAATTACGGGAGCTTTTTGTTCGGTTTCGCCGGCTGGTGGTCCTCGAGACATCCTCACCTCTCCGGCTCGTTCACACCCACGATGTCACACCGGAGCCGGTGAGAGTTTTTAAGGTCACTCATCAAGAGTCGACAAGGTCACGAGAATCCAGGCGTGAATTGGTGTGAAGTTCACTCAGAAGGGTGTCAGGACTCAAAGTGGGAGGCTTTCTTTTTTTCTTTTTGTGAATTGTGACGATGTTACAAAGAGCACATTGGATGTATCGTCTTGTCTTAGCTCTTGATTAGTCAATGAATCAATGAATATTAAGAGCTGGAAACATTGTGGCGAACATAGATTATATGTAAATTAATCAAATGGGTAGATTGTAGGAAGAGCTGAGACGCCATCCACCTGTCACTCAAAGAGGCGACGCCCCAGTGCTTATTCCTAAAAGTTTGGCCTTTTAACTTGGGGGTCCGTGGGGATTGAGTCGCTTTTGGGAGACTGTCTCAAGTGGCCATTTGAGGATCTGCAGTTTTTGGCACTTCCGCGGTGGCTTCATATTTCATGCACAGGAAGTTGCTGCTTGAAGGCGAGTCAGAGCTGCTGCCAATCTGCCTCAGTGGCCAGCGGCAGTACTGCAACAAAATAAAAATATTCTGCTTCCCAAAAAGGACACCGATTACAAAAGAAAGGCTTCTGTTAAACTTTACATCAAACTGCAAAAAAAGTGTAAACTATTACTATTTACATTGTGCATTTTATATCACAAATGTGTGCAGTTGCTCTTTTGGACAACAATTAATTCTGCTTTGTCCTGAATTAGCTTTTTGGATCAAACATAAATTGAAGAATCAGGATCAATGGCGAGATAGAGATTGCTGTCATCTGCATAGTGATGAAAGTCAATGAATGTTGATCCATATGAGTACCATATTGAAAAGTATAGGGGACCCAGGACGGAGCCATGTGGTACTCCATTTGCAATGAGGTATTAAACTGAGACAATTAAAAGGTAGCGTTAATAGAAAAAAAGCTTCATCTGGACTCCATGTACAAAAGATTGAGCCTTTATTTTAATTTGTCGTTACAGCTTCTCTGAGGATCCTCCTTCTAACTTCTGGGACATACAAACACATATTCCCTGCCGTCACACATACTGAAGCCAGCATGCCCATCATCAGCAATGCCAACCACGACTTCAGCACCTACTCAATCAGCAGCGACGACAGCAGCCTCGACCGATTCTTCACCGAGATCCCGGAGACCGAGACCATCAAGGGCGTCTACTTCCAGCGCGCCCAGCTGCTTCGCGACCGCAAGGCCTCCTACGTCGTCGACCACACCCTGCAGGTTCTCATCAATGTCGGGGGCAACCGCTACACCTTCCCCTGGAGCACCCTGGAGCAGTTCCCCCAGAGTCGCCTGGGACGCCTACGTTTCTGCACCACACCAGAGGAGATCGCGCGACTCTGCGACGACTACGACGAGACGTGCCGGGAGTACTTTTTCGACCGAAACCCGACCGCCTTCAGGGTCATCCTCAACTTCTTGGCGGCGGGGAAACTGCGCCTGCTCCGGGAACTGTGCGCCGTGTCGCTGCACGACGAGCTCGACTACTGGGGCGTGGACGCGAGCCACATGGAGCGCTGTTGCCGCCGGCGCATGAACACCCGCGTGGAGGAGGTGGTGGAGCGAGAGCGCAAGGAGCAGGAGTGGAGGCAGAAGAGGGTGATGCTGAAGAAAACCACCACAGAGACCAAAAAGGGCTATCACAAACTGACCTGGATGCTCCGCGAGGTGGTGGAAAACCCTCAGTCGGGGTTGGCCGCGAAGATGTTCGCATGCCTCTCGGTGGTCATGGTGATGGTCACCGTGGTCAGCTTGTGCATCAGCACCATGCCAGACCTTAGAGACGAAGAGACCAGGGTGCGTATGAAGCCGACGGAAAGCTGACAGCCGCACAACATCCTGTTGAACCTGTTGTGCACACGCACATCTTTTTCTCTGCTAGCAAAAAGATGTGTATAGAGACACAACATAAGTATTGTTAACCTCATAACACTGTGTGCTAATCATATTTCCACATTAAAATGACGATCAAATCATTAAGCGTCACTAATCAACCTTTATATATATATATATATATATATATATATATTGTAGTGATGAGTTCTGCAGGTCCTCTTTCAGCTCCTTTTTTCTTCACTCCATCGGCGGCATTTCCAGCCAAAAAGCTGACAAACGACAGACTCCGTTAGCAACAAGCTGGCGATGACAGTCGAGCCTTTTGCAGCTTTAGGTGTTACTGGAAAATTAAAAAGCTACAAACGAATGCTCCGAGCTACAAATTAATAATTCAACTGCCCATGCTTGGGAATAATACAATTTACAATTATTTTATTTAAGTCAACGGTTAATAATCACAGGCAAGATGTTCTGTATGAAATGCAATTTATAAAATAACAAATAATAAAACATTTTTTTAAAAAATCAATTGGTTCATAAAAATAGATGAATATGTCAGCAAGTCTGGGTTATTTTGTAAAGCTCAAATGTATAAAAAAGATCCCAATCTATGAATTCATGCGAAAATAATTCCTCTCAATCAACGCAAGCAGCCACCCAAGAGGAAGCTACACAAATGCTGGCCTGAACACACACACACACACACACACACACACACACACCCTGCAAATAGAGCGAGGCAAAAGGCCAAGTGAAGGAAAGCTCGTGCCAAAGCGAGGCTGAATGTGTGGCCTCTACTTTCCTGAGCCGTGTTCTAGCGACCGGGGGGGGGGGGGGGGGGGGGGGGGGTCAGGTGCACTTCTGGTGCCGTTGATCCGAAGGACGAGACGACTTCACTAACAGTAAGCGAATTTAAAGAGCGGGGGGAGGCGACTTTAAATGTTGAATCGTAGATTTTTGTTGGCGGTGGTCCGGATCAATAGAAGCAGACGGGGGATGTAGAATTGATCGTTTTAAATGACGGTCGGTGTGTAAAGAGGCTGGGGGGAATTACCAGGATTGATTTGTCCCTGATGTCAATCGCACTAATCAAGACACCGGAAAAAAAAAAAAAAAAAAAAAAGCATGAACGAGTCCAGAAGCTGAAAAGCACAACATGGTTTCTCCACATGACTTGAGATCGATGAGGAGTTTAACTAAAACAGGAAAAGACAATCTTTCTTTTTAATTTCTGTAAACAAAGTGTTTGTTTTTGTCTGGCAGACATCGACAGTTGAATGTTGGCCAGCTGGTTTTACTGCAGCTTTAACACATGAAGCATATACTTCTATACAACCAGAGGAGTCGGCCCCCTGGTGGTCAGTAGAGAGAATGCAGCTTTAACACATGACGCATAGACTTCTATACAACCAGAGGAGTTGCCCCCTGGTGGTCAGGGGAGAGAATGCAGCTTCAACACATGAAGCATAGACTTCTATACAACCAGAGGAGTCGCCCCCTGGTGGTCAGTAGAGAGAATGCAGCTTTAACACATGAAACATAGACTTCTATACAACCAGAGGAGTCGCCCCCTGGTGGTCAGTAGAGAGAATGCAGCTTTAACACATAAAACATAGACTTCTATACAACCAGAGGAGTCGCCCCCTGGTGGTCAGTAGAGAGAATGCAGCTTTAACACATGAAGCATAGACTTCTATACAACCAGACTTCTTTCAACTAGTTTTAAGACACTTCCTCATTACCAACACACAGCTCTGTAAGGCTACTGATATGTCAGAGTCGTAGTCATAGATGTGAACTTGTAGAGGATCAATGAGTCACATAGACCGGATCAACACGTTTAATTTAACAACCCCTCTGTGTCGGTCCTCTTGGATAACAAGGAGAACGAAGGGTTGAGTAAAAGTACTCATATTGTTCCACCAGCCTTTCTTTATGTTTCTTTATTCGTGTTGGTAAGAGGTTATAAAGTGCAGCCTCATTTCCTGGATATTACTTCCTAGGAGTTATGTTTCCTTTGGTAACACACGATTAGAAGTATTGATTAAAAACACTCAATGAAACCTGCGCCTCATGTTCTGGTCAATAAACAGAAGATTATGTGCGAGAAAAGTGTTGCAGAAGGTCAAAGTTTCAGCTTCAGTAATTGTTACGAACATTTCTCACCTCTTGTTTTCTGCGATCATTACAATTTTTCTACTTGGCTGACTGACCATCCACAATACAACAAAAAGACAATTATTTGCCACAGAAATGTTGCACTAGCTTGGGTAAACAAGTACAAATCAATATAAGTGCTGTGTCTTGAAATGAACGTGGGCACAATTAACAAAACAACACAATTTGTTTTCAGAGTCAAGGTTCTTTCCATTTTTTAAATTTAAATTCAAGGCATTTAAAGCTGCAGAGTGTTTGTTGTCCCCGGTTCTCAAGGACGAAGTTACACTGCAACGACGTTTTATCTTGAACGTCACATGTTGGGACACATTTACACAGTAAAAGAAACGACGCAGCAAAAATAACTCAATTTGATTGTAGACGAGTTGCCAATTTAGTTTGATTACATATAAAGAGAAATAATGTGTTCCAGGAAGACGTAAAGGGACGCTTCACCCCAAAATACCAAACCATATATCTTTCCTCTTACTTAAGTCCCAAGTGGGGTCATTTTGGAATGAGTTGCCATGGTTTCGGAGACATCTGCTCATCCCTTTAACTCCACAATCTTCAATTCATCGTTATAATCCTATTATATTGTTTTTATATTTTATTCTTATATTTATTCTTTTATATTTTATTCTTATCCTTGTATTAATTTTTCCACAAAAAAATGTCTTTGTGTATGCATGTATATATACTGCATGTGCATACAAACATATACTGTATACTTTTATGTGTATTTGTGTATATCTTATTGGGTCTACTGTCTATCAATCCACTATTCACTACTTGACTAGAAAAGAACATGGAGAAGAAAAGTGTAAATTTCCCACAATGCACTCTGCCTATAGATAATTATGCAGGTCTTTTACTCTGAATGTGAGGCCTCGGGACTCAGGGTCACGGTCTTTTTATTCTCCAAAGTCCTCCAGATGTCCTGTACGAGCAGTAACCTGATTCTGTGTATGTGTGTGTGTGTGTGTGTGTGTGTGTGTGTGTGTGTGTGTGAAAATGGCGGCGCGACCCTTTAAAGTGTCTTCTCGTCACAGTGCGTCTCTGTGTGTCTGCAGGGCGAGTGCTCCCAGAAGTGTCAGAGCATGTTTGTGGTGGAGTCCATCTGCGTGGCGTGGTTCACTCTGGAGTTCCTGCTGCGGTTCGTCAACGCCCAGAGCAAGCTGGCCTTCGCCCGCGGGCCCCTCAACATCATCGACGCCATCGCCATCCTGCCGTACTACGTGGCCCTGGTGGTGGACGTCAGGGACGAGTCGCGGGACGACGTGGTCATCGTGGGCGCCGGCAGGGGCTACCTGGACAAACTGAGCCTGATCCTGCGCCTGCTGCGGGCCCTGCGGATCCTGTACGTGATGCGGCTCGCCCGCCACTCCCTGGGCCTGCAGACGTTGGGGATGACCATGCAGCGCAGCATGCGCGAGTTCGGCCTGCTGCTGCTGTTCGTCTGCGTGGCCGTGACCCTCTTCTCGCCCCTGGTCCACCTGGCGGAGAGCGAGCTGGCGCCGTTCGCCGCCACGCACCCGCAGCACAGCTTCAGCAGCATCCCGGCCTCCTACTGGTGGGCCATCATCTCCATGACGACGGTGGGTTACGGCGACATGGTGCCGCGCAGCATCCCCGGACAGATGGTGGCGCTGACCAGCATCCTGAGCGGCATCCTCATCATGGCGTTCCCCGCCACGTCCATCTTCCACACCTTCTCCCGCTCGTACCAGGAGCTGAAGCAGGAGTACGAGCAGCTGTGGAAGGAGGAGAGGGGCGAGGAGATGGCCGCCGAGTCGGAGGAGACTTGGTCCAGACTCCATTTGTCACCGGACAGGTTCACGTCCGGGTCCAAGGACGGTAACGACGGGCCGAAGGGCCACAAAGCCGCGGTTCCATCGACAGCTTTCTGATGAGCGTTCATTCAGTCGATATGTGTGAGAAATGGTGACAACATGCTCTCTCTGCTGTATAAGCACATTTAGACCGCTGAGGACTGTTTTATTATGTTAATGTAGTGCGTTACACTTAAAAGTGATTGTCTGTTCATGTCCTGGATTCATGCTGTTAATGCAGTCGACTTTCCAAAATTATATAATACTTATCAGGTTATATTACGCTTTTCTCTTCAGCAAATGAATGACGTACAAACCTTTTAGTACAACAGATCATCTAAATTATTTTCTTTAAATATACGTTCTGCAATCTTACTGAAACTGTGTGCACATTTTTACCAAAAAGGTACAGATAGATATATACACGTATATATTAAATATGATTTAGTATTTACACTTGTGCTGTATTGATACTTAAGGCTTTTTTTCATATAGCGGTGCTTTTGTGTTTTTGTTCCATTCAGAGAGAAGAAGCTTGTTAGCATAGCTTGCAAACATTGGCACTGATTTCCACGAGTTTTTGTTCATGTTATTTTATTTTATAAGGAAAACAAGAGGTGGTTTTCCCGCTAGCATTAGCCATTTAAATATATATATATATATGTTTTCCTGCTAGCATTAGTAATTTAAATACACATATATGTATATATATATATATATTTATTTATATATTGAAAAAGGCTGCCAGCTAATGCTATGTGAAAACGCCTAATACTTATATATTTAAATGGATAATGCTAGCGGCATTTGTATATATATGTTTTCCCGCTAGCATTAGCCATTTAAATATATATGTATATATATATATATATATATATAAGGCATTTTCACATAGCATTAGCTGGCAGCCGTTAGCAATTGTGTTGCTGGACCGATTGTAAAACCATGATGAGTATATGAATAAAAGTATTTTTTAAAACAGTCCGGGAAAAGGCAACAATTCAAAGAAACGAATATAAGCACAAAGAAAAAAAAGTCACTTTATCCATTACTTCACTGTTTGCTTATCGTTTGTTACCGACTCACTTTTTGAGATGTTGGGAGTGTCCTTAAATGCACCATCAAGCTGCACCATCAAGTGGTGGTGACAGCATTATGTTTCCCGTATCTGTCGGTTAATCTTCGAGTGGATATCCGTTTGCTGGAAGGTAAGAAAGTAATTCAAAGACCTCCGCCGTGTTCACGGCGAGTATTTAATGGACCTTTAATAGATTCATGTCATGATCTTGTTGCTCTTCTTGTCTCGTTGTTTGTCCAACCAGGCACTTTTTAAATTGACAATAAACTCTTTTGCTTTTATTTTTAAATGCCCTTGTGTATGAATGGTTTGTCCAGTCTGATTGAAAGTTATGAAAATAGTTCTCGACAAAGGAACCTCAAACATGGGGCTCCTGACAACGAAGCACTCGTTTAACGATTTAAAGTTACAACATGCAACTTTCATTTAGTGTTGGTTCTGGCACCCCCTGTGGACTAAAGTGGTAGTGTTGGTTCTGTCACCCCCTGTGGACTAAAGTGGTAGTGTTGGTTCTGGCACCCCCTGTGGACTAAAGTGGTAGTGTTGGTTCTGGCGCCCCCTGTGGACTAAAGTGGTAGTGTTGGTTCTGGTACCCCCTGTGGACTAAAGTGGTAGTGTTGGTTCTGGCACCCCCTGTGGACTAAAGTGGTAGTGTTGGTTCTGGCGCCCCCTGTGGACTAAAGTGGTAGTGTTGGTTCTGGCACCCCGTGTGGACTAAAGTGGTAGTGTTGGTTCTGGCACCCCCTGTGGACTAAAGTGGTAGTGTTGGTTCTGTCACCCCCTGTGGACTAAAGTGGTAGTGTTGGTTCTGGCACCCCCTGTGGACTAAAGTGGTAGTGTTGGTTCTGGCGCCCCCTGTGGACTAAAGTGGTAGTGTTGGTTCTGGTACCCCCTGTGGACTAAAGTGGTAGTGTTGGTTCTGGCACCCCCTGTGGACTAAAGTGGTAGTGTTGGTTCTGGCGCCCCCTGTGGACTAAAGTGGTAGTGTTGGTTCTGGCACCCCGTGTGGACTAAAGTGGTAGTGTTGGTTCTGGCACCCCCTGTGGACTAAAGTGGTAGTGTTGGTTCTGGCGCCCCCTGTGGACTAAAGTGGTAGTGTTGGTTCTCTCGCCCCCTGTGGACTAAAGTGGTAGTGTTGGTTCTGTCGCCCCCTGTGGACTAAAGTGGTAGTGTTGGTTCTGACATCCCCTGTGGACTAAAGTGGTAGTGTTGGTTCTGTCGCCCCCTGTGGACTAAAGTGGTAGTGTTGGTTCTGTCGCCCCCTGTAGACTAAAGTGGTAGTGTTGGTTCTGTCGCCCCCTGTAGACTAAAGTGGTAGTGTTGGTTCTGTCGCCCCCTGTAGACTAAAGTGGTAGTGTTGGTTCTGTCGCCCCCTGTGGACTAAAGTGGTAGTGTTGGTTCTGTCGCCCCCTGTGGACTAAAGTGGTAGTGTTAGTTCTGTCGCCCCCTGTGGACTAAAGTGGTAGTGTTGGTTCTGTCGCCCCCTGTAGACTAAAGTGGTAGTGTTAGTTCTGTCGCCCCCTGTGGACTAAAGTGGTAGTGTTGGTTCTGTCGCCCCCTGTGGACTAAAGTGGTAGTGTTGGTTCTGTCGCCCCCTGTGGACTGGTACTATAAAAGTAGAAAATGTAGTATATAAAAACAAGTACAATATGTACCTCTGAGATGTAGTACAGTAAAAAGTACAATATCTCTAGGATGTACTAACATAGATGAAGTACCTTGATGCTGTACTTGAATACAGTACTTGAGTACTTGTTTCCATTCTAACAACAGCTTCAGCTTTTAGGAAATCAGTGTACTTTCACTCATATTCATATTCTTTGACATTTTTTTTCCCTTCTTCTCTCTGCCAGAATTATTATTTAAATGAAGGCCGAGCTGAACACTCACGGTTTGTCCTCCGGTGCGTTTGAAACCGGGCAAACTCTCCTCACGCCGACATCTGCTGTTGGTGTTTGAGGAGCCAGATGGAGAGTTTTCTCCAAGAGCTTCTTTTTCTTCTTCAAACACTGTTGCTGGCACGACGGCGTTCACTCAAAACAATGGAGACATTATAAACTCACCACCAGTCACTTGTTCTCGTCCGCCACCAACACCTCTTCTTTTTTTCTTCCAACCTGCATCCCCCCCCACCCCCCCACCCCCCTCTCAAACTTAGGAAGTAAACTACGGGATTTATATGAAACCATCGTAGCATCAAATAATTATTTTTTGATGCATCGTGAAGATATTTAATTAAACACCTTTTTGTTCAAAATCCCGTCTAATTGAAAATAAAAAAAATATTTTGAATATTATCCATAATAATATATACTTCATCTAGCGCCAAGTTTTCATTTGTGCGATACGACATTTACCATCGTCAGTACCGGTGGAACAAACGGTCATTTGACTGGGACTAAAAGAAAATGGCGATTGCCGTTAGTTGTCATGGCAACAACACATCTCAGGGTAAAGTGTTGTCGCGGCTCCGGAGACGGACGGTTGTCTCGTTAGCCGGTTAGCTTGTTTTTCTCAGTGATGGTAGAGTGAGGTGGAGGAACCAGTGTAGTAATGAAGCACGGTGGAATTAGCACGCTGGCTAACTAGCATCGTTAGTTAGCTTGCTAGCTTGCTAATTCCGTCTGTTGATAGCGGTGTGTTTACTTACGCTGTGAATGAAGCGTTGAGTTGTTAGATGATACTCACGTACTTTGTAATGTTACGACTTCACTGCTCGTTCAGTGAGTCCACCACTTGTCGTAAGTCGGTTTAAGTTTATACAGAAGTTAGCCCGCTACAACGGTACACCAAGAAAATGGCCGCCACTCTGACCTGACTGACGGACAAATGTGTATATATATATACTGTATATATATATATATATATATATATATATATTATTGTTATATATATATACATATAATACATATAATATATATGTATAATATATATATATATACATATATATAAATATATTATATATATATATATATTTATATATACATATGTATAACAATAATATATATTTATACCCTTTTCACCCTATATAATATATATGTATATATACAGTATATATATATATATAAATATATACATGCACATATTCTTAAACATAAACCTTAAGCAGTTTTAGTGAGCAGACTCCAAAATAAAGACAGCAGAACATTTAATACCACAATAAAGCTTTTATTCAGAAAGGGTCTGAGCCTTTTGTTGCAATAATACACCTTCCTGTTATTAATATTAAAATGAGACCGCATATATTTGGCTCATTCATGTGGCAACGCTAAACATGTGATGTATTATACAAGACATTTGAAAGCTCAAGCCATTTCACATTAAACCTTCCAGGGTCACAAGGTCATTCAAGGGCATCCGTCTTCTGATCTGAATGTCACGGTGACACACAAAGGAACAGCGTTCTCACAGCTTCTGTAAAGTGCCAGGTGGCTTCCTTAAGCTTGCCCACAGTGTCTTCACCCAGTCCAACTCAGGATCAAAACACAACTCCTTGAATACAGTTGTGATTCTGTAACGAACACACACACACACACACACACACACACACACACACACACACACACACACATTGCATATTAGAAAAACACACGGCGACGATGAGTACTCAGGTCTTGTACTTGTACTTAAAGCGCTGTTTAGACGAGCCTAGATACAGGTCAACGTCATCCTCCAAAATGATCTTAATAATTCTAATTAAACTGGACATTATACTCTTCATCAAGCAGGATTTACTGCAGGACTGTTGTATAAGACTTTATTAGTTTTATCTTGATGCCCCTATAATAACATTATAACGGAGTTCAGTCTCACATCGTCTGTAATTGAGTTGAAGTACTTGGTGAATAGGGTAAAATAATTCACAAATAGATATCAACATGAAACTCCTCCAGTTGATTACGGACATTAAGATGATTACTTTTTAAAATTACAAGTTTTCTGAAATTATTTAAATATGTAAATGAGACATTATCTAACCTTTGGGGAAACTAAGAGAAGTCTACAGACGCAAAAAGACAATGTCATAAAATAAACACCTAAATGAAATACATCCCAAGTTAAATCCATATTTTTGACATTTTCTATACATGTTATATGTGTATTATGTTAATATGCCAAATAACCTCAAAATTGACGACTTAAAAATATGAAATTGTATTTTATATGAAATATATATTTCATATAAAATAAATAAATTATATATATATATATATATATATATATATATATATATATATTTACCTTACCGGTTGACGCAGTTGTTAACTTAAGAGCTCTCTCTTGTGGAGAAACTGCCGTGTTGCTGCTAATGGTCGTGTTTACTTTACTAGTTTTGCAAAAACACAGTATTTTGTTCTCTTTTTGCTCATGTTTCACTAAAAGGATTTCATTTTTTAAAAATATTAATCTGATGTATATACTTCCCAGTTTCAGATTTACATGGAAAACATGCGAAGCCTCATGTTCACTCAGCATTCAGAGCCTCATTTATACACAGTTATTAATAAAAACTATATATTATGAAGCTTTATGCAGAGGGGTTTGTTCACACAGCATTCAGAGCCTCATTTATACTACAGTTATTAATAAAAACTATATATTATGAAGCTTTATGCAGAGGGGTTAGTTCACTCAGCATTCAGAGCCTCATTTATACACATTTATTAATAAAACTATATATATTATGAAGCTTCATGCAGAGGGGTTTGTTCACACAGCATTCAGAGCCTCATTTATACTACATGTATTAATAAAACTATATATTATGAAGCTTTATGCAGAGGGGTTTGTTCACTCAGCATTCAGAGCCTCATTTATACACATTTATTAATAAAAACTATATATTATGAAGCTTTATGCAGAGGGGTTTGTTCACTCAGCATTCAGAGCCTCATTTATACACATTTATTAATAAAAACTATATATTATGAAGCTTTATGCAGAGGGGTTTGTTCACACAGCATTCAGAGCCTCATTTATACACATTTATTAATAAAAACTGTATATTATGAAGCTTTATGCAGAGGGGTTTGTTCACTCAGCATTCAGAGCCTCATTTATACACATTTATTAATAAAAACTATATATTATGAAGCTTTATGCAGAGGGGTTTGTTCACACAGCATTCAGAGCCTCATTTATACACATTTATTAATAAAAACTATATATTATGAAGCTTTATGCAGAGGGGTTTGTTCACACAGCATCCACAGAATGATTTATAATATTCCGAAGCATAAAACTTTTGAACGTGGCTTTATCCAATGTCCCTTTTTACGTGAGTTAAACAGTTTAAATAGACAGTCTTTAAAATAAAAAAATATTTTTTTATTTGACACAACACGTGGTGCGAACACTTACATCACGGATTTGGGTCTACAGCCACTCCCGGACCCCCTCATGTCGGTCACCCTGTTTATGTGGATCTTTCTCTGGCTGTGGCGCTTGCAGCATCCTTCTCTCGGCTGCGACGGTGCGACCAGTCCTGTGAACACACACACACAGACACACACACACACACACACACACACACACACTTAATACTCGATGCAGTCGAGACTCGAGGCCTCACAGAGAGAAAGAAGCAAGCGGAGTTACCGCTGGTGATGATGAGGCACCGGCAGCACACCAGGAGGAGGAGAGGCAGCAGAGTCTTCATGCTTCAGGGTCCTTTGACCTTGTGTGTTGGACGCCTGCTCCGCGACCCCCCTTTTATGTGCAGCTCGTGGCCCCGTTGACTTCCATTCAAGTTCTCAAAAAAGCAGCCGGTGCTTCTCCTTTCTCTGGTTCCTCTTCTTCTTTTTTCTGCACTGTACAGAGAAAACGCGAATACCTCGAAAAACTATTCTGCAATTTTTCTGGGATCCACTTTTTAGAAATCCCCATAATTACACTTTTGTCTTTACTCATAATGAAGTCACTAAAAACAGCTTTTTATTGATAACTAGACATTTACTCATTTACTGTTTCCCTTTTTTTTAAGTAGCTTTAGTACAAATTATAAATATTATTTTACACTTTTATAGTTAATCTTTTAACTAGCACCAGTCTTATAATAACTAGCACATATTCATTAATTTTCAGTATTTTCAGCCTTTAAATGCCACTTTTGTTATTTATGTGGATACAAAATAAACACAATAATTGAATAATTTGCTGTATATTAAATACTAGAGGGGATTGCTTTTTACTTCACAGTCTGAGTTACCAGCAATAACATTGATTTAGACGTCTTGCATTGGACGCTATACGACAAATATATTTAAAATATTAAAAAGTACATTTATGAAGCCCGATATAACACAATGCATGATTTTCATATTGTTCTGGCTGTGGGATTAAACATTGTGGTTTTAATGGGGACATTTGTGCGCCACCATTTATTATGGACACACACTTTACCCTGAAATTAAAATGCCAAAAATTCACCCCTGTGAACGAGGGTTGAGAACACATATTAAGTACTTTGAGTAAATAAATAAACAAAAGTTCTTCCAAACAGAAATAATTTGTTTAAACTATCTCAGATGTTTCTGATTATGTTGTTCTTTGCATTGTGTGCACTCAGAAATCAAGACTGGCACTTTTGTATTTGTAGTACAATGCTGAGGTAGTATTTAGAGGTAGTATATGTGTACTTCTAGACTAACAATAGCAGTAGGAGATAGTAACTATAGCAGGTATAGCAGTAGTACTCGTGGAGGTGAAGTAGTATCTGAAGCAGTCGGAATCCCATGTGTGGAAAGCGACTAAATACATTTCCTGAAGTAATTTTGAGGTATATTGTATATTACTTGAGTATTTCCATGTTATGCTACTTTATACTTTCAATTCAATTCAGTTTATTTTGTATAGCCCAATATCACAAATTACAAATTTGCCCCAGCGGGCTTTACAATCTGTACACATACGACACTCCACTACATCTCAGGGAGTAATATTGTACTTTTTTCTTCCCTATATTCATGTAAATAGATTAATTACTAAATTATAATACGGGTAGATGAAATCAAGCATCCTGATTGGTTGAGAGTGAGTCACGGGGTGTACTTTATTCAGCCATAAAATCCTGTACAACCTGTTTACATTTATCTGAGCGTTCCATATCAGTGAAACTCTAAATAACAGGTAGATTTTGTGTGGCCGTTAGTTTCATTTCAAGCTTCACGGTTACCAAACATGTTGCAAGAGTGGTTAGCCGAAGAGGAACTTCAGGTGGACGTCACGCCGCCATAGATAAGAAAGAAATTGAGACTTGTGAAATCTTGCGCAACGAAAAAAAAGCTCCCTTCAAAGCTACTGGGCACCGAATCTAAATGAAAGACAGCGTTGGAGTGATAATAGTAATAATAATGTATTGTCATTTGTGTTATTTTAATGGAAACTTTTATAAAATGAGCAATGTGAATGAATGAGATGGTGCGAGATCTAGCTTTGTCTGTTGCATAGCAACAGCCCCACACACGGGGACTATTTTCTCTCGGCTACTGAAATGCGATACACAACTTGTCAGGACTCAGCCAGCCGGACTCCCTCCTCAGCCCGTTCACACAGTGACACCCGGTACCTCAGAGCGCGCTGCCAGGGAGCTACGGGCTTGGAGGCGGGGCCAAGCCAGGTGAGCTCCAACTCACACCTGAAGCCACTCAGCTCGTCCCACGGCTGCAGCTCGTCAGCTCGTTGTATTCGGGGGGATAAAGATCAGGACTGTCTGTGTTGACGTTGCGAGTTCGTGCCATGATGTCCGTGGACTTTCCTCCTCGTGTCGTCACTGAACTTTCCCTCGTGCCTTTGCTAACTTTTTTTGTGTGGAGTATTTTCTTGGATTTTTTGGGGTTTGATGTTCGATCACCCGTGGACTAAGGGGACACTTTGAGTTTTTTGTGTTTCTTTTCTAAGCGACTTGTTGTGCTCAATAAACTACGCCGTGTGTTTGGCTAGAACTAAACCTTGCTGTTGTCGTGCGCTTGGGGTCAGAGACAAACCATAACAGTACGAACTCGCCATGACGACCCCAGCCGACACAGAGAGTGGATTGTCCAGCTCTGTTCAGGTTGCCCTTAGTAGGCAGCTGCATCTGACCAACACCCACTCTCACCAGCTGGAGGCGGCCTCCATTGCCGTGCAGAATTTCCAAGCCCAGGTCCAGCCGCTCCACGCTTCTGTGGAGATCCTGACTCGTCAGCAGGCGGCATCGGCAGACCAACAAGCCGAGATCCTGCTACAGCTGCGGGCGTTGACGATGGCCCTCACCACCCAGCCGCTGAACCAGCCTGTGAACCCGCCCCCTGTGTATCCCTCTCCGGTTAACCCTGCGGTTTCCAACCCAGTACCACGGGAGCCTAGCCTCTCCAGCCCCCGACCGTTCAAGGGTGATTTTGAGACTTGTGCCACCTTCATCATGCAGTGTGAGTTGGTTTTCGCTCACCAGCCTAGCAGGTTCGCCTCTGACACCGCTCGAGTCGCGTATGTGATTAACCTGCTCGCCGGCCGGGCAGCCCAGTGGGCTACCGCTTCCTGGGCCATGGGTGCCAGCTTCTGTCTCTCCTATAGGGAGTTTGTGGCAGAGCTACGTAAGGTGTTCCATCATCCAGCCAGTGGTCAGGACCCCGGTGCCCGGTTGAGCAGTATCCAACAGGGTGGTGGCGGACTACTCGGTGGAGTTCAGGTTGGCCGCTGCGGAGAGTGGGTGGAACGATCCTGCGCTTCGGGTCACCTTCCGGAGGGGGCTCAGCGAGGCGGTGAGAGACCAGCTAGCCACACGGGAGGAGTCCTCTTCCCTTGATGACCTCATCAACCTCGCCATCCGCATCGATGGACGCCTCTGTGAGAGGAGGCGGGAGCGAGTCCTCCGGGGATCCCTTCCCACCCCCCATAGACCCAGCACACAGGAGAGGACCCTCGCCGTAGCTCAACCTACTCCCCCTACTCCCGTCCTGCCCTCATCACAGACGACGACTGGCAAGGAACCCATGCAGCTGGGACGCATGCGCCTTAGCCCAACCGAACGGGAGGCCCGATTCAGGGCAGGCCTGTGTCTCTACTGTGGCCAGAAGGGACATCGCATCAGCGGCTGCCCCACCCGGCCAAAAGATTAGGCTCACCAGGACCTCGGGAGATCCTAGTGAGTCACCTTTCCTGTTCCCGTAGTCCTGCACCACCGAGCCGGCGGATTAGCGTCACCCTGGCCTGGGCGGATCAGCGGATTACAGTGGGGGCCCTCCTCGATTCTGGGGCGGATGAGTGTTTCCTGGACTCGGAGTTCGCTGCCCAGGCTAACATCCCGCTAGAAGCACTGGAGGAGCCCGTAGAGGCCTTTGCACTGGACAACCGCCATCTGGCCCGCATCACCCAGAGCACCCGTCCCATCTCCCTCACTGTGGCGGGAAACCATGTGGAGAACCGCAAGTTCTACCTGATCCAGTCCCCACTGGCCCCTGTGATCCTAGGGCACCCCTGGTTTGTACAGCATGAGCCACACATTGCCTGGTCCTCTGGGATGATACTGGAATGGAGTTCCTCCTGCCACGCCCAGTGTCTACAGGCAGCCCCCAGCCCGTTACCCCGACCAATCCCCAATGTCCCTCCCCCGGACGTTTCCTCTATTCCTCCGGAGTACCACGATCTGGGAGAGGTTTTCAGCAAGACCCGGGCTCAGTCGCTCCCTCCACATAGGCCGTACGACTGTGCAATTGACCTCCGCCCTGGGGCTTCCCTTCCCAGCAGTCGGCTGTACAGCCTGTCTATTCCGGAGAAGGCTTCGATGGACGAGTACATATCGGAGTCAGTGGCAGCAGGGCTCATTCGGCCGTCGTCCTCCCCGGTGGCAGCTGGCTTCTTCTTCCTGAAGAAGGATGGGGGCCTCCGACCCTGTATTGACTATCGCCAACTGAACGACATAACGGTCAAGAACAAGTACCCCCTCCCCCTCATGAGTTCCACCCTTGAGCCCTTCACCCAGGCTACCATCTTCACCAAGCTGGATCTCCGGAGTGCCTACCACCTGGTTCGAATCAGGAAGGGGGACGAGTGGAAGACCGCCTTCAAGACACCCCGAGGTCACTACGAGTACCGGGTAATGCCGTTCGGCCTTACCAACGCCCCGGCGGTATTCCAGGCGCTCATGAACGACGTGCTCCGCGACATGCTGGACGAGTTTGTGGTCGTTTACCTCGACGACATCCTGGTCTTCTCCAGGACCCTCGAGGATCATGTCCAGCACGTCCGCCGGGTGCTCAAGCGTCTCCTCCTTAACCGGCTCTTCGTCAAGGCTGAGAAGTGCCGATTCCACTCAACCTCTGTCGACTACTTGGGCTTCGTTGTGGAGAAGGGTCAGACTCGGGCCGACCCCCGCAAGATCCAGGCTGTGGTGGACTGGCCGAACCCCACGTCGCGAAAGGAGTTGCAGAGCTTCCTCGGGTTTGCCAACTTCTACCGGAGGTTCATCCGGAACTACAGTGTCGTGGCGGAACCTCTCACCAGGCTGACCTCTCCCTCCCAGCCGTTCATCTGGTCCCCAGCTACCAATGCCGCGTTTCTGGCTCTCAAGAGGAGGTTCACCAGCGCCCCAGTTCTACTCCATCCCGACCCTAAGAGGCAGTTCATTGTGGAGGTGGATGCCTCGGACACCGGCTTGGGGGCGGTTCTTTCCCAACGAGCCGTGGCGGATCAGAAGGTTCATCCCTGTGCGTTCTTCTCTCGCCGGTTCCTTCCTGCTGAGGAGAACTACGACATCGGGAACCGGGAGTTGCTGGCAGTGGTAGCTGCTCTGGGGGAGTGGCGCCATTGGCTGGAGGGGGCTGAGCAGCCGTTCACCATCTGGACGGATCATAAGAACTTGACTTTCATCCGGGCGACCAAGCGTCTCAATGGTCAACAGGCTCGGTGGGCCGGCTTCCTCAGTCGGTTCGATTTTTCTCTGACCTATCGTCCCGGTTCCCGCAACATTAAGGCGGATGCCCTGTCCCGACTACACCAAGGGAGGAGCCTGACTGCTGAGGAGTCAGTTCCCATCATCCCCAAGGGCAAGGTGGTTGGCATGGTGGCCTGGGGCATCGAGACAGTCGTGAGACAGGCGTTGCGCTCCCATCCTGCTCCGAGTGGCGTGCCCCCACGCCGTCTGTTCGTTCCGGAGTCGGTCAGGTCCCGAGTGCTTCAGTGGGGACATGCTAGCCAGTTTGCCTGCCATCCTGGCGTCCACCGCACCCTCACCTTTCTGGCTCGCCGTTTCTGGTGGCCTACTATGAGGAACGAGGTAAAGGACTTTGTACTGGCCTGCCCCGTTTGTGCCCGCAGCAAGGCCTCTCACCGGGCTCCCGCAGGGCTACTGCAGCCCCTTCCAGTTATTAGCCGTCCCTGGTCCCACGTGGCATTGGACTTTGTGTCTGGACTTCCGCCCTCCCAGGGGAAGACGGTGATACTAACGGTAGTGGACCATTTCAGTAAAGGGGTGCACCTGGTGGCCCTCCCTAAACTCCCTTCGGCGTTGGAGACGGCGGACCTCCTGACGAGCCACGTGTTCCGGCTTCATGGTCTCCCCCAGGACGTCGTCTCGGACAGAGGACCCCAGTTCATCTCCCAGGTATGGCGAGCATTTTACAAGGGGTTGGGCGCCTCTGTCAGTCTTTCCTCTGGTTATCACCCACAGACAAACGGACAGACTGAGAGGATGAACCAGAGCGTGGAGTCTGCGCTCCGTTGTGTGGCAGCCAGGAGACCATCCTCCTGGAGTCGGTTCCTCCCCTGGGTCGAGTACGCCATGAACTCCCTGGTCAGCTCCGCCACCGGCCTCTCCCCATTCGAGGCGTCTCTGGGTTACCAGCCGCCGCTCTTTCCTGCTCAGCAGTCGGAAGTGGCAGTTCCCTCCGTGCAGACCCATCTGAACAGGTGTCGTCGTATCTGGGAGGTCACCAGAGCCGCCTTACTCCGAGCGGCTGAACGTGGCAGCCGAGGAGCCAACCGTCGCCGGAACCCAGCGCCCGCATACCAACTGGGGCAGAAGGTTTGGCTGTCCTCCAAGGATCTTCCCCTGCAGTCAACCGCTAAGAAGCTGGATCCCCGGTTCGTTGGACCCTTTGAGATCACAAGGGTGCTCAGTCCTGCAGCGGTGAGGCTGAGACTTCCAACCTCCATGAGGATCCATCCAGTGTTCCATGTGTCGCGAATTAAACCTGTCTCCCACAGTCCCCTGATGCCTCCTGCCCCAGTTCCACCTCCCCCTAAGATCGTAGATGGGCACCCTCAGT
>NC_046968.1:27709796-27777296 GCF_009769545.1 Cyclopterus lumpus
CACACACACACACACACACACACACACACACACACACACACACACACACACACACACACACACACACACACACACACACACACACACACACACACACACACACACACACACACACACACACACACACACACACACACACACACTCACACACACACACACACACACACACACACACACACACACACACACACACACACACACACACACACACACACACACACACACACACCTCCATTTAGAAACAAGAGTAAAAGCTTGAAGCTGTTGGCCTCAGAGGCAGAAAGTGCCGAGTCACTGCTGGTCTGAGAGGAGGGATGGTGGGTTTGACTCCTTCTCTCTGCATCTTCACATCATCTTCATCTTCACATCATCAATTTATCTCTTTGTCTATGTATATTTTAAATGCCCGTCATAACTTCTCACAGACATTATGCACAGTTTAAATCACAAAGATATTCAGATAAAAAGAAACAAATCTACCTTTTAGAAAAGGGACTTTTCTGGGTATTTTGCCCCCCCCTCCTCTTACCTGGACTGGGGCACCGTCTTGTCCACAAACAGGAAGATGGCCTTCTCGGAGGGCAGCTGGATGCGCTTCCTGATGATCCACATGAACTGAGCCACCGTGATGTCGGAGGGGACGAGGTACTTCCTCTTGTCGATGTCCACGATCTGCGACCCCGACACCTTCTCCACGATCACCTGACGGGGACGCACACAAGACGGCGTGATTACGGTGGCCCGCGGAAGCCCGGCTCAAAAGGCCGAGGCCCGGTGCAGAGCCGGTTTCACTCACCGGGACGCGATCAGGGTACTTGCTGCGGATTTTGGCCGATTCTATGCATCGATGTTCTGGTGGAGAGAAAAAAGAAAGTAAATAGAAGAAGCGTCATTTCATTAATGACGTTGATCGAGCCACAGGACTGCATGTTTCTAGTGTGCAGAGATCAATATTTAACAGATTCACAAGCAGAGGATCTAATCAATGCATCGCTTAAGAGGGCCGAAGTGCACCGTCAGTAAAACACCGACGCAGTGACTCGTATCCGTTGTCGTAGCAACCCTCCACGACGTCATTCATGCGGAAAGCCATTATCAATTATTCTTATTACATATTTTAGTGTCTTTCCTCGAAGTTTTACTTTAAGTCTATTTTCTTATTTAATTTAGTTTTCTTACTTTAGCTCTTATAAATCAGCATTAATTAAAATGCTCTTCTTAAAAAGTTAATTAAAATTAAAAAATGAACACAGAAATTAAAAATATAAAAAGACAAAACTCGGTTATCTTAATTACATGTAATAAGCGACCAAATTAAAGTTACATTATTTTATGCTACTAATAAAATGATTTCTGAATCGACAGAAAAATGACTTCCGCTAATTAGAAAAATGATTTAAATGATTTACTTTTTATTATTTTAACACCATCTTATGTTGAGACTAATTTATTTGTACCTGTGCGATCAATTACAGACATTTACATATCACTTCACTTTAAATATACACGTAAATATACACAGGTGTATTATATTGTTAACTTTAATATGTGTTATAGTTAAATACTTTCCTACACTCTTGCACTGTGTTTACCAGCAGGTTAAATTCCTTGTGTGTGCAAACACACTTTGGCAATAAACATCCTCCTTCTCACAGGAAGCAGAGGGGGGTTGTGGGTAATGTAGTCCAAACACTGACACCAACAATAACAACCGTGGTGGAGAAACACCAGTTTTATCACTTTTAACACGTAAGAAACAAATTTAAAGAGCACATTATTTCTCAACGCCATTAATAATATAATAATTAATAAACATGTAAACTGAGCATTAAAGCTTCTTTTTAAAAAGTCTGATAAACAACCAACTTGCTACCACCAGCTAGCACGTCAACAGGAAGTACATGTAGAATATGAATGTTGCAACATTTTAGGATTACAATATTCATAATTACAACAGCAGATATGATTTAGTTTCATATGAAGCAAATAAACTGCTTTATTTAAGCTTATTTAAGTGTCTCACATGCTTCATCATAATTCATGTTAGTATGTAAACTACTTTGGACAATGTGTGCTGTTATAAGGAATCCCTTTTAGGAGTCTACAAACCAATCCGGACATTCTTTTAGTCGATTTATTGATACAAATAAATCTGAATTAATGATATTAACCACTCAAACGTGAGCTAAAACCAGGCCTGCACTTCTTCTGCCGAAAACAACTTTTCTTTTGGTCCCTTCGGGGCCTCGAGTTTATAACAGATTGGAAGCAAAAAGGGATGAACCGTGTTTATCTCGATAAAAACAGACGCGGGTTCGATCCCCGGTGGAGGCTCCAGCAGCTTAACGCGTCTCCACCTGCAGCCCGAACACGGACAAAGACACGGTGCCATGTCATCTACAAGGCATCGGACTTAACGTCAACCAGCTGATATTAATACACAACGTTTATATTTATGTGTAACTCCATTAAAAAGATGAATAAAAGCCCCCAGAGCCTCCCGTGGAAACAATAAGCCTGCAGCACAGGCCGGCGCGTGCAACCGACCTTATTATGAAGGGATTTACCTACCTCCACACCCTAATGTACCCCCTGCTCTCAAATTGAGGAATTAGCTTTATACAATATTAAATTATTTTTATAAATGTTGTGTTATGCATGACACAGTCCTTCCTCTCCTTACCCAAGGAGTGATCCTCTTTGAACATCCATTTCATGTTTCCGGGGCTCTTCTCTCGCTCGATGCAGCTGGAAAAGGTCGCAATAAAAACGCGATATGTTATAAATGTATATGCTGAATATATTTATCTAGAGTTTCACCCTCTTTAGCGCGTGACTGTCTGTTTTAAAAAAAAAAAAGCGCACGAGACGGACGCAGCACGGCTGTCGAGCACTTCGGAGCTAAAACAACAAACAACAATCTCCTCTTCGCCAGCGGTCTGCTGCCCTGGCGGTGACGTCACACCCGGACCGTTCCATCGCGCCGCGCACACGGAGGGGTGGTTCGGCAGGCGAGCAACTGGGACACGCCCACTTCCTTCACACTCAGGTGATCACAATCAAGCAGGAACATTTATTCTTGGCCTCTAACTAAGATGTTTGTTGTTTGATATTCAGAATTCACATGTTTCTGCTTTTTAAACGGCGATTTATTTTGACCTCGGTTCCCTTTGTTAGTTATTGTTGGTGTAACCCACCGTGAAGAACATAAACATAACCATATCTTACAGTATCACCTAGTTAAAGGGTGCAATTCACGATTAGTTTCATTTGCAATTAATCTGTATATTTATTTTTATTTATAAAATAACATAAAATGGAAGAACATTGTTATCACAACATCCCAGAACCACTAAGACATTCAGTAATCAGAGATATAAAAACCCTCCTGTTAAAGTTACACAAAGGCCCAAAACCTCAGATGTACTGTGTTTGCATCACTCGAGCTCATCTTGCAGAGAGTCCCCGTGTCAAAAGTGTTTTGTTGTGTTTCATTGTGCATGATCATACCTTCAAGTGTCACTATACACAGAAACCCTGTGATAAAACCTTATTCCAGCATGCGAGTACTGGTTGCAATGGCCTTAATGGTGCCTTTGTGGGTAACAGGATACAAACATTGCACACAAAGAGGCCCAACTGCTACTTTATGCACCACAATCCAGCTGCTAACCAAACAGAGAGGAACAAAATCCACCACATCCAAAAAAACACATTAATGTGGGACAAAGGAGGGAGAGTCATTGATGTCATATAAATAAACAGCACTTCTTCCACTGACAACTATGATCCATTAAATTAAGATGCACAATTGTCACCAGGGGAACAAGATGTCATTTTCTGAGAGGTTTCAACAAAAAAAAAAAAAAACTTAAAAAGTTGCACTTATTGTTTCTATCCGCAATATAGTATATAGTATAGCCTAGTATAGTGTACTATCCTGTACTATACTATATTATATTATATTATTGTATTCTATAGTAAAGTGTTGCATTGTAAAGTATACTACAGTAAAGTAGAGTATAGCCTTGTATATTATAGCATAATAGAGTATAGTATATTGTAGTAAAGTATATTGTAGTATAGTATGTTATAGTACAGGACAGTATAGCGTATAGGATTGTATAGTATAGTTTATAATAGGATAGCAGAGTATTGTTAAGTATAGCATAGCATAGTATAGTATAGGATACTACAGTATAGTATAGCCTCAATTAAAGTATAGCTTAAAGTGTTGTATAGTATATTATAGTATATCATAGTATACTACAGTATGGTATCGTATATTATGGTATCATAGTATACCACACTGTGGTATAGTATAGAACTATTAGCCTTCTGTCTTCAGTATGTATGCAAATGTGAATATTTTTAATCTAAATAGAAATAGAAGTTCCAGTTTTCTAAATATTTTTTATTTCAGCTCGTTGACATGAAGTTCTACTTCCTGCCGTCCGGTCGGTCACTTCCTGTCTGAGCTTTCATCTGGTTGTCGGGCGGCAGAGGTTTCCCCAGATGGTGTCCTGTGGTGATGCCGTACGGCCGCGACTCTCGCTCCTCCCTCACTTTGGGCCAGAGCAGGAACCCGCCCTGGAAGCTGAGGTCAAACAGCTCGCAGGGGGCAAAGGTCAAAGGCCTCTCCGCCAACAGGCCTTTAACTCGGGCTCGCCACCCGTCCAGCATCGCGGTTCTCGCCGCGTTGGGACAGTGAGCCGGACTCCAGAATATCTGAGGAGCGAGAACCTGGAATCCACAGAAGTGCAAAGTGCCATTCTGGAAGAAAAAAACAAGAGAGAGCGAAGGAGAGAGAGAGAGAGAGAGAGAGAGAGAGAGAGAGAGAGAGAGAGAGAGAGAGAGAGAGAGAGAGAGAGAGAGAGAGAGAGAGAGAGAGAGAGAGAGAGAGAGAGAGAGAGAGAGAGAGAGAGAGAGAGAGAGAGAGAGAGAGAGAGAGAGAGAGAGAGAGAGAGAGAGAGAGAGAGAGAGAGAGAGAGAGAGAGAGAGAGAGAGAGAGAGAGAGAGAGAGAGAGAGAGAGAGAGAGAGAGAGAGAGAGAGAGAGAGAGAGAGAGAGAGAGAGAGAGAGAGAGAGAGAGAGAGAGAGAGAGAGAGAGAGAGAGAGAGAGAGAGAGAGAGACAAAGTTAATTGGGTTTTTCAAAACCAGATCACCAAAACGTGATTCATTCATAAGCGCTGTGAATCGCCTCCAGCCCCGTATTGTCTCAAAGGGCGTGTGGTCTTTGGCGCCGTCTAATCTTTATCTTATTTTGAAATAGTTTTGATTCTTTTATTGTGTTATAAAAATATATATTTTTTTAAACTTCAGTCTCTTCTTAGTGTGTCTGCGGCTCACCTGCAGAGGCCAGAGGGCGATGTTGATGTCTCCGTTGATGCCGTCGGGCTGGAACATCGTCTTCGTGGCTCCGGTCGTGAACGACAACATCGCTTTCTTGTCCTTCGAGGAAACGTTAAAAAAAAAAACATATACGGTAAAAACACGAGGGAAAATACAATAAAACAGTTTTAATGATGTATAATGTGTATCCGTAAAATAAGTTTTCATATCTGACAACTAGAGCACATGAAATGTAATTTGCTTATCATTAACAAATACTTAATATGGTATATTAATGTGTTAATGAAGTGTGTACTAAAGCCGAATTCAATGGTTATTGTATAATTCATAAACAAATTATTTAATATTAAACAAACTAATAATAAAATAACTAATAATTATTAAACAATTATTATAATTGTATTGTTTTTTAGAAGTAAAATAAGTATTAACTAAAGTATGATTTACTATTAATTTACAATATATATATAAATGATGGTTAATATAAAGAGACGGACCTTGAACACCCCGTTATCGTATATCTTCTCCAGGGAGAAAGCGAAGCCTTGTGTGAGAACGCGGTCCATCCATCCCTTCATGATGGCCGGCACACTGAACCAGTACAAAGGAAACTGGGAGAAGAGACAGAAAACTATATTTAGATTTTTATTTTTATTTATCTTTAAATGGACCAGAGGAGTCTCCTCCTGGTGGTCAGGAGAGAGAATGCAGCTTTAACACATGAAGCATAGACTTCTATACAACCAGAGGAGTCGCCCCCTGGTGGTCAGGAGAGAGAATGCAGCTTTAACACATGAAGCATAGACTTCTATACAACCAGAGGAGTCGCCCCCTGGTGGTCAGGAGAGAGAATGCAGCTTTAACACATGAAGCATAGACTTCTATACAACCAGAGGAGTCTCCCCCTGGTGGTCAGGAGAGAGAATGCAGCTTTAACACATGAAGCATAGACTTCTATACAACCAGAGGAGTCGCCCCCTGGTGGTCAGGAGAGAGAATGCAGCTTTAACACATGAAGCATAGACTTCTATACAACCAGAGGAGTCGCCCCCTGGTGGTCAGGAGAGAGAATGCAGCTTTAACACATGAAGCATAGACTTCTATACAACCAGAGGAGTCTCCCCCTGGTGGTCAGGAGAGAGAATGCAGCTTTAACACATGAAGCATAGACTTCTATACAACCAGAGGAGTCTCCCCCTGGTGGTCAGGAGAGAGAATGCAGCTTTAACACATGAAGCATAGACTTCTATACAACCAGAGGAGTCGCCCCCTGGTGGTCAGGAGAGAGAATGCAGGTTCTCCAGCATTGACTTCACTATTCAGAAGATGAAGTTGCCGCCCGGGAGAAACTACAGCGACGTGATTGACCTCCGACCTGGAAGATGATGAGCTCGGCCTCCTCTACTTTGCGCTGCTCGGCCACGATGTCGTCGCTGAGGCGGCCTTCCATCCAGGCGTGCATGGTCTCCTCTCCATACTGGAAGAGCTCCGGGTTCTTCAGGTCACCTGAACACAACGCCCTCCGTCAGAACAGCAACAAATCCCATGAAAATACTAAAACGGTGAATGTTTAGTGCACACATATTGCGAGTGAATCAAAGTTTCATTCATCTCTTTATTTCTTCCCAAGGATGCATCAAATGTAGATTAATGCGCCGCTGAAAATAGTCCCATAGATAGTCCCAACATTTGTTACTAATTTTTAACAGGTTAAAAAAATACCTAAAAATGAAACAAAAATGGAAAATTACACCAGTAGAAACCAATATGAATACGTGAAGCTTATTAGCGAATATAAACATTGGCGGTGAGGTCACCGATGACGTCGTCCTGCGTGGAGTTGGCTATGAAGTTGGCGGCGTACAGGTCGGACACCAGCACCCTGAAGCCCTGCGCCGCCAGCTCCTGCATCGCCACGTCACGCACCGCCGCGTTGAACGAACCCGGACTCTGGTGGGCGTACACGATCAGGGCCGTCTTCTGAGCTGTGTCACACACACACACACACACACACACACACACAAACACACACACACACACAAACAAAATTGATTGATGAAAATGATTGGATCCACCGATCGTTTTACGTCAGCTGCATTCTCTCTCCTGACCACCAGGGGGCGACTCCTCTGGTTGTATAGAAGTCTATGCTTCATGTGTTAAAGCTGCATTCTCTCTACTGACCACCAGGGGGCGACTCCTCTGGTTGTATAGAAGTCTATGCTTCATGTGTTAAAGCTGCATTCTCTCTACTGACCACCAGGGGGCGACTCCTCTGGTTGTATAGAAGTCTATGCTTCATGTGTTAAAGCTGCATTCTCTCTACTGACCACCAGGGGGCGACTCCCCTGGTTGTATAGAAGTCTATGCTTCATGTGTTAAAGCTGCATTCTCTCTAATGACCACCAGGGGGCGACTCCTCTGGTTGTATAGAAGTATATGCTTCATGTGTTAAAGCTGCATTAACTCTACTGACCACCAGGGGGCGACTCCCCTGGTTGTATAGAAGTCTATGCTTCATGTGTTAAAGCTGCATTAACTCTACTGACCACCAGGGGGCGACATACTTGTATTTTTCTTTGCATTTGTATTTCTTCTACTCCATTACATTTCAAAGGCACTACATTTATTCTACACTTAAAGTTACTACTTTTTACATAAATATATGATATGATGCAGTACTATACTCATATT
Organism: Cyclopterus lumpus; assembly: GCF_009769545.1. Taxonomy (NCBI): domain Eukaryota; kingdom Metazoa; phylum Chordata; class Actinopteri; order Perciformes; family Cyclopteridae; genus Cyclopterus; species Cyclopterus lumpus. Next base: position 27,717,843 of record NC_046968.1, read on the forward strand.
ATACCTTGTAGTATGCAAAGTACCTCAAACATTAAACTTTAAAACATTGTTCGCTGGTTATAAATACTAAATATTATTTAACGGACCTATTTTTCTATATTTTGTTAGCAAAATTTAATTTAAATGTCAGAGAATCAGCAATTAAGCAGGTGTATGAATATTTTAATATTTAAGTAAATTTAAGTTATTTAGCACACTTTTAATTGATTAATTGTCCTCAAACGATCAAACCAAGATGATTGGCTTCTGATTTGTGCTATTTCTTTACCAACTATGTTCACTTACAAGGCTCCAAAAATGCACAGTGAATTTTTCCAGACTTACAGGAAGTGAAAGCATGTAGACGAGTATAGAGTCTTACCCATACTGTGTGTCTGCTGGATCCGTCTGCTCTGTAGACCTGGTCCTGTCTGCTCTGTAGACCTGGTCCTGTCTGCTCTGTAGACCTGGTCCTGTCTGCTCTGTAGACCTGGTCCTGTCTGCTCTGTAGACCTGGTCCTGTCTGCTCTGTAGACCTGGTCCTGTCTGCTCTGTAGACCTGGTCTGTCTGCTCTGTAGACCTGGTCCTGTCTGCCCTGTAGACCTGGTCCTGTCTGCTCTGTAGACCTGGTCCTGTCTGCTCTGTAGACCTGGTCCTGTCTGCTCTGTAGACCTGGTCTGTCTGCTCTGTAGACCTGGTCCTGTCTGCTCTGTAGACCTGGTCCTGTCTGCTCTGTAGACCTGGTCCTGTCTGCTCTGTAGACCTGGTCCTGTCTGCTCTGTAGATCTGGTCCCCGGGGGCTCTTATAGACTCCCAGGCTTTCTTTGCGTGAGAAGCATGGTCACATATCAGATGTTGTCACGACGACACACCGGAGGAGGAGGGCGGAAAAAAAATGTCTGCTGTCAAACTGTAAGACCGGTTAGGTTGATTGTTTTGAATGGGAGGAGTGTGTGTGTGTGTGTGTGTGTGTAGATGTGTGTACAGGTGTGTGTGTAGGTGTGTGTGTATGTGTGCAGGTGTGTGTGTGTAGGTGTGTGCGTGTGTGTGTGTGTGTCTGAAAACTCAGTGGGGATAAGATGTGTTTCATTTGGCCTGGAAGAGAATGTTTGGGTCACTTTCCATGACCCGTCGGGGTCATGTGGTTTAATAAACTCTTTAATCCGACTTAATTTCACCTCGTTAGAAGAAAAGTGGAGGAAGGTGTCAGTTCAGTGAAGACTGAGCGGCTCCGTGTCTCCTCGTGTTCGATGTCACCGGTTTATATATATATATATATATATATATATATATATATAGTGTAAATATAAAGTGGATATATAATATAAAGTGTATGTATATATATATATATATATATATATATATAATATATATATATATATTATATATTATAAATATAATATATATATAATATATATATATACATACACTTTATATATACACATATATATACATTATATATATATATATGATATATATATACACTTTATATGTACACTATATATCTATATCTATATAATATAATATATCTATTTAGATATAATATATATATATATGTATATATTTGTTTTCTCTAATGTGTTGCACTCTGTTTTATAATGTAACGTCATTCATTTTAATACAACATAATTCTTCACCATGGCAACAGATCTTTATATACATTTTATTGAAGTTTGGGAAGAAGTTTTTTCCATTTTTTAAACTTTTTTTATTGAGCCAGGACCGATCATAAGTACCATATATTGTGTTATACCGTTGTGTTAATGCTCTGAATCCATTTATATGACATATTTATACATTTGTATTCATGTATATACACAATTGTAAAAGAAAAGGGATTTTAGAAAGATAAAGGAACATTTTATAAACATAAATCCTAATTTTTTCATTGGCAAAGATAAAATACATGTTTGTATACTAAATAAATAAATAAATGCTACATTAAATAAATTTAAATTTAAGAATAGGAGCATAACTCATTGATTATACCTTTATTTGACCAAAACAACCTCCCCATGAGGTCCATGTAGCTGCTGCTGATTGTGTCACATGACCTCACATGCCCGGTTGCAGATCTTCAAATGTGCATTTTATTTGAACTTTTTTAAGCCAAGTGAAGTTGAGTCGGTGTCACTTCCCTCCGCCAGCCGGCGTTTCCATAGTTACGGCTCATGTCTAACAGAGCCGATGCGGATCAATCAGACGAAACACGGGATTAATTCTCCTGGAATTCACCGACACAAGAACGCGACAAGTTGGCACCGGATATAAGTTTAAGAGGTCCGATTCCATTTGTTCTGAGCTGCATCAAAGTCTGTGATTCCTTCCCCCTCCTCCATGTTCTTTATTTTTTTGTTTTGTTTTAGTTAGCGGGTACATAACCTTAGGTTTAAAAATATTTGTTTCTCAATACAATAGTGATTCATGATTCATTGAGTGCCTTTTTAAGCTCTTTGATGTCAATCGCTTTTATTTTTGGCCATAATAATCATGTCAGATGCCAAAGAAGAAAACAGTTAAAGGAGACATAAAATATTAATTTTCAACTTCAGGTTCAAAAACTAAACATTATTTCTCTCACTCGTCTGAAAATAACTGTATTCGCCATCTGTCTGAAATGCTCCGTTTAGGCGCCTGTCTCTTTAAGAGGCCTCTCACATGGGCTTGTATGGCGCACCTTGATACAGGTAGATCTCAAACTGTGGGTGGGGATGCTCAGGAATATTATAACGAGCCATTAACATCGGCTCGTTGAATCCCACGTGGTCGTCTTATTTTCGCAGTTGGTGAATTATAATACACGACAAATTAAAATCACGTTACAGGAGACAGGAAGTAGATCGTGAGCCAGTTGTAATGAGTCCAAACCGCAGCGGATGCCGGTTATCCCGCCGGGGATCAGACACACGCCTGCAGCTCGATGCTTTTAGGGCTCGACGGGAATGTCACCTGAACAAGTTGTCACCTGATCAGCTGACTGACTCACCTGAAGGGAAACGATTCAGACGCACAAGTCATACTACTTTATTCATTAAAGCAGAGGAGGAGAAGTATTTAGTCCCTTAAGGAGGAGAAGTATTTAGTCCCTTTAGGAGGAGGAGAAGTGTTTAGTCCCTTAAGGAGGAGAAGTATTTAGTCCCTTAAGGAGGAGAAGTATTTAGTCCCTTAAGGAGGAGTATTTAGTCATTTAAGGAGGAGAAGTATTTAGTCCCTTTAGGAGGAGTATTTAGTCATTTAAGGAGGAGAAGTGTTTAGTCCCTTAAGGAGGAGAAGTGTTTAGTCCCTTTAGGAGGAGTATTTAGTAATTTAAGGAGAAGTGTTTAGTCCCTTAAGGAGGAGTATTTAGTCATTTAAGGAGAAGTGTTTAGTCCCTTAAGGAGGAGAAGTGTTTAGTCCCTTAAGGAGGAGAAGTGTTTAGTCCCTTAAGAAAGATAAGTATTTAGTCCCTTAAGGAGGAGAAGTATTTAGTCCCTTAAGGAGGAGAATAAGTATTTATTCCCTTAAGGAGGAGGAGAAGTATTTTTCCCTTAAGGAGGAGGAGAAGTATTTAGTCCCTTAAGGAGAAGTATTTAGTCCCTTAAGGAGAAGTATTTAGTCCCTTAAGGAGGAGAAGTATTTAGTCCCTTAAGGATTTATAGTACATGATGTATTGCTCTTCATGTACTAAATCAATCCTTTACACCTGAGACAGTACTGCAGTATAAGTACAACTCGGGGTACTGTGTGTGTATAAATATTTTGTTTGTACCTGTGGTTATTCACGTGCGTGTGATGCTGCACTTCCTGGATCATTAAAAGTTATTAAATCTGAACGTATTGGCGCGTGAGCGCGACACGCGCATCCGGAAACCAATTAAGACGTCTGGTCCTCCACGGAGACGCCTTCCTGCCGTCTGCAGACCACGAACCTCGGAGGGACAGTTCTGTTATTCATGGAGCCCCCCGCCGGTAATCCAGGGGGGGGGGGGGGGGTGAGAGAGAGAGGGGGGGGGGAGCAAGAGAGGGGGGGAGAGAGAGAGGGAGAGGGAGAGAGAGAGGGGGGGAGCGAGAGAGAGAGAGGGAGCGAGAGAGGGAGAGGGAGCGAGAGAGGGAGAGAGAGAGGGAGAGAGAGAGGGGGGGAGAGAGAGGGGGGGAGAGAGAGAGGGAGAGGGGGGGAGCGAGAGAGGGAGGGAGAGAGAGAGAGGGAGGGGGGGAGAGAGAGAGTGAGGGGGGGAGAGAGAGAGAGAGAGGGGGAGAGAGAGAGAGAGAGGGAGAGAGAGAGAGAGACGCTATATATTATGTATATATATATACACATGGTCTCTGCTGGATCTGGGTCTAGTCCACGGTGGACTGGTCTCTGCTGGATCTGGGTCTAGTCCACGGTGGACTGGTCTCTGCTGGATCTGGGTCTAGTCCACGGTGGACTGGTCTCTGCTGGAGTCTGAGCTGAAGGAGGTTCTGGTGAACCTGCGTGACGTCATCTGGTTTCACCAGAATCCGACCCGTTGGCTCCGATGAGGAGCTTTAAGAAGAACTCTATAGAACCAGACCGTCTGCTCTCTGCAGGTCTACAGAGGACCAGGACTACACTGGAGACTGATTCAGGACCAGATAAAAGTTCCCATTTCAGAATATTATATAATATATAGTAGTTTTTGTATACATGTTGTAATATATATATATACAGTTTAATCTATAACGCATCACATTCTATACGACCATCATGTTTGTAGATGCATTTTAAACAGTTTATTTAGCTTAAACAATAGGAGAATCAAAAAAATCATTTTATAATAACGATAATAATAATAATTCATTGTATTTGCAAAGCGCTATGAAAAAGAAACCATCTTACACCGGAGGTTCAGTCAAAGAGCTCGTCCAGTGAGTCTAAATCCAGGCGGCACACATTTATACCGAGGAGGAGGAGGAAGAGGAGGAGGAGGAGAAGGAGGAGAAGGAGGAGGAGGAAGAGAAGGAGGAGCAGGAGGAGGAGGAGGGAGGAAGAGGAGGAGGAGGAGGAGGAGGAGTTGCATCACCCACTGACATCACTGCTGTTTGTGGCCCTGAGGAATGTCTGCTATGTGAGCTCCAGGGCCACCCGGGTGGTGGTGAGGACACCAAACGTTGTAAGATATAAATAAGTGTAACTTTCACCGGCTCTCCAAATACTAAAATAACCTGGTTAAATGTTAAAGTATAATATACTGTATATAACTTTATGAGCCAGAGGAAGAGGTGAAATGTTGGATGATGTGGTCATTAACACACCTCCGCTGACGACCATGGAGAGCAGTATCACTGAGTCTGGATATTTGCCAAAAAGTCACTCAGTCTGTTTGACTTGTGTTTCAACCGCTTGCATCAGTCTAGATCAAAGACATGCATGTTGCAACAAAAGGCTTTGGGTGTGTATCAATATGTATGAATCCTAGAATGTCGACATTTCCTCAGAAAACAGTTCATATGACATCGTTACTTCCCATTTTAGGTTAGATTGAGAAAACAAAACAACATGTTAGATTTAGAAAACAAAATAACATGTTAGATTTAGAAAACAAAATAACATGGTTAGATTGAGTAAACAAAACAACATGGTTAGGTTAAGAAAACAAAACAACATGGTAAGATTTAGAAAACAAAACAACATGGTTAGATTTAGAAAACAAAACATGGTTAGGTTAAGAAAACAAAACAACATGGTTAGGTTAAGAAAACAAAACAACATAGTTAGATTGAGTAAACAAAACAACATGGTTAGGTTAAGAAAACAAAACAACATGGTAAGATTTAGAAAACAAAACAACATGGTTAGATTTAGAAAACAAAACATGGTTAGGTTGAGAAAACAAAACAACATGGTTAGGTTGAGAAAACAAAACAACATGGTTAGGTTAAGAAAACAAAACATGGTTAGGTTGAGAAAACAAAACAACATGGTTAGGTTAAGAAAACAAAACAACATGGTTAGGTTGAGAAAACAAAACATGGTTAGATTTTTTTTTGTTTTGGTTGAGAAAACAAAACTATTTAGGTTGAGGTAAAAATCATGGTTTTGTGTTAAAATAACAACAGAGGAGAAGTTACTTAAGTACGAAAGTTAAGTGACAAATAAATCAATGTTGACTTTTTTCACCTGGAGTTTTGCGGTCTTTATACTCAGTTCATGATTACGTGGATTACATACGACGAATTAGGTGAAGCTATGCATGCTGGATGAAAACTATTCAAATACGTTTTATAAATATGTATCATAACGTAACAACTATAATGTAACAATATAACAATGATAATGCTACAATGTAACGTGACCACTTAACAAAACAACTTAACATAATAACATAACAACGTGACGTCACGACGGAGCTATGAGCCGATTGGCAGAAGCTGAGCGAAGTGAACGAGCTGGGGTGTACGGTTAGACCATGTCCTGGATGTAGACCGGACCCGATCTGTTCGCAGCACGGTACGCAAGTACCAATGTTTTGAAGCGGATGCGGGCGGCCACCGGTAACCAGTGAAGGTCGCGGAGGAGCGGAGTAGTGTGGGTAAATTTCGGGAGGTTAAAGACCAGTCGAGCAGCTGCATTCTGGATGAGCTGTAGAGGTCGAATGGCATTAGCAGGTAGACCTGAAGGAGGGAGTTGCAATAGTCCATCCGTGAGATGACCAGAGCCTGGACCAGAACCTGTGCCGCCTTCTGAGTGAGAAGGGGTCGTATTCTCCTGATGTTGTACAGCATGTACCTACAGGAGCGTGTTATTGCGGTAATGTTGGCAGTCAGGGAGAGTTGACTGTCGAGCGTCACACCGAGGTTCCTGGCAGTCGGAGTCGGGGACAGCACTGAGTTGTTGAAGGTAATAGTCAGGTCGTGGGTGGGAGAGCCTTTTCCTGGAAGGAGGAGAAGTTCAGTCTTGTCCAGGTTAATTTTCCACTGAGAGATGTCAGTCAGACAGGCAGAGATTCGTGCTGCTACCTGTGTTTCTGATTGGGGAAACGAGAGGATCAGTTGGGTGTCGCCAGCATAGCTGTGGTAGGAGAAGCCATGCGAGCGAATGACAGAGTTGGTGTACAGAGAGAAGAGAAGAGGACCAAGGACAGAGCCCTGAGGGACCCCAGAAGTCAGAGGACAAGGCTCAGACACAGATCCTCTCCAGGTTACCCGGTAAGAGCGGTCGGTGAGGTAGGATGAGAAGAGTGAGAGCGCGGTGCCTGAGATACCAGGTCCTGGAGGGAGGAAATAAGGATCTGGTGGTTCACTGTGTCAAAGGCAGCGGAAAGGTCTAGAAGGATGAGGACAGAGGAGAGAGAGGCTGCTCCAGCAGTGTGAAGCTGCTCAGAGACAGCAAGGAGGGCAGTCTGAGTGGCCTGCCTTGAATCCAGACTGGTGGGGGTCTAGAAGGTTGTTACTGTGAAGAAAGGAGGAGACTTGGTTAAAGATAGCTCGCTCTAGAGTTTTGGAAAGGAAGGGAAGGAGAGAGACAGGTCTGTAGTTATTGACTTCAGATGGGTCGAGAGTGGGTTTCTTCAGGAGAGGGTTGACTCTTGCCTCCTTCAGAGAGTTGGGGAAACAGCCGTTTGAGAGGGAGGTGTTAATAAGATGGGTGAGAAAGGGAAGAAGGTCCGGAGCAATGGACTGGAGAAGGTGAGAAGGGATGGGGTCAGGGGGGCAGGTGGTTGGGCGGGCAGAGGTTACCAAGGTAAGAACTTGATTGGGAGACAGGGGGATAAAAGAGGAAAACAAGGGGGAAGAAGGTGAAGTTACTGGAGGTGTAGTTGAGGAAGATGGATTAGTAAATGAAGAGCGTATGTCGTCTATCTTTTTTGTAAAGTATTCAACAAAGTTGCTTGGTAGGAGGGTGGAGGGAGGGGGGGGACCAGGGGGGTTAAGGAGGTTGGAAAAAATAGACAAGAGTTTTTTGGGGTTAGAAAAAGATGATTTGATTCTGGATTGGTAGAACAGACTTTTGGCTGCAGAGATAGAGGCAAAGAAGGAGGAGAGAAGAGATTGATAGGCGAGCAGGTCGTCGGCGTGTTTGGATTTTCACCATTTCCTTTCCGATGCTCGCATAGTGGCTCTCTCGGCACGCACCGGTTCGGACAGCCATGGAGCCGGAGAGGACTTGAGGACCTTTCGACTTGTAAGAGGACAGAGAGAATCAAGAGAGGAAGACAGCGTAGAGAGAAGAGTGTCAGTGGCAAAGTTAGGCTGCATGAGTGAGAAGGAATCAGAGGGGAAAGACTGACCGAGAGAGCAAAGGAGGACATCAAGAGTAGCAGGTCACATGACTTCTCTGTCTGGATGTTAAAGTCGCCCGGAAGGATGAGCGGGGGGCCGTTTTCTGGGAAGTTTGATAGGAGGACGTCTAGTTCTTCCAAGAAGTCTCCCAAAGGAGCCAGGTGGACGGTAGAGAACAACAATGGTTAGATGAACCGGATGTGTCACGCCGGGGCACTAATGAGAGAACCCAAATGCACGACCCGAGGCAGAGAGTAAAGTTCACAAGGAATCCTTTATTGATAAAGGTAATATTGTAACAGGATAGAGTCTCTGGAGAAGGACCGCCGAAGGTTCTCCCGATGTAACTGGGGAGGGACTGAGGCCGGTCGGCAAGGCTCTGACCCGCTGTGGTGAGAGCAGCTGTCTCACTCAGGGGAGAGTAGAATCGTCAACGTAAACAGTCCAGGGTCATTCACAGGAGGGCAGTCAAACTCGGCAGAGGTACAGGCAGGGATCGGGCTTACTCGGAAACGAAGGGACGTCGGAATCAGAACAGGATATCAGGCAGGAAGAACGCTGGTAAGTTGACTCACAGGTGAAGAAAAACGAACTGGCAACGAGACAAGTGAAGCACAGAGTATATATACACACTGGGAGGGGAGTTAACGAGACACAGGTGAAACACATCAGGGCAGGGAGAGGTAATCACATATGAGGAAGTAAAGACAGCAGACATGACACAGGAGGAAACAATCAGGGACAGGGCAGACAATCACAGGGACAGGAAGTGGAGAGAAACAGAGGACACGAGAGACAAGGACTTCAAAATAAGACAGGAAACACGACACAACACTACAGATCCTGACAGGATGAGTAACCGTCAATGCATGAAACTCAAAAAACAGTGGGGTAAATAATGGAAGCGGGTAGAGGGAAAATCTCGATTTGGGTGAGATGAGTAGACCTGAACCACCACCCCGACTAGAGGGTCTGGGTGTGTGGCTGAAGGAGAAGGCCGAGGAGAGAGCAGCAGGGGTTGATGTGTTGTCTGGTGTGATCCAAGTCTCAGTGAGAGCCAGGAAGTCCAGCGATTGCTTGATAGCGAAACGAGAGATGAAGTCCGCCTTGCGGTTGGCTGACTGACAGTTCCAGAGGCCTCCTGTGACGAGGCGCTGGGTCTGTGTGGAGCAGGTGGGATGAATAAGAGAGGAGGGATTTTGATGCATGTGTGAACAAGTCCGCGGTCTGTAGTATCTACGAGTAGATGTGCACACAGGTATGGAAAGAAAACACATTATCACAGGGAAATGTTTATACTCAGCCGCCCTCAGCCACCACGAAAGACTCCAACGAAAGACTCCTAGGTCTTTATCCTCCGAGTCTTCATACGAGGAGTCTTCCCTGACGCTTCGAGCCCCCACCTGGTTTTACACCAGAGTTGGTTGATAATTAGCTACAGCTGTGTCGACCCCGCCCTCAGGTCGTTGAAGGAATTGCCCACTTATCGATACTGGTATGAGTCAGCACAATGGCAGGAGGATCCTTGCTCAAAAGAAAGCCGGATGTTAAATATAATGCGCAACAAATATTTTTAGACTGATACTGATTCATTCTTGAAGTTACAAGTTGATGATGTAACTGTGGGAAATCCCCTCGGACACTTCCTGATGCGAAGGTGCTAGAAGATTCCTTTCTTTTTTTAAATTAGCCATGGCAGCATGTCAGTCTCTGTTGATGGCAGCGCAGTAGAAATATACAAATATTGTATGAATTGCCTTTCATTAATTTTCTCCACAGAATTCATCCTTTTGGTGACTGACTTTGACTTGAAATGAGGTTGTTGCAGCACAGAAACAGATAAATAAGGTAAAAGGAAGAAGTACGAGGTCCAAACAACTACAAATAGAAACGCAGCAAGAATATAGAGGGACAAAAAACGCGAGATATTGTGACGGTGGTGTGATTTAAAGTCAGCAGGTCTTTGTGTGCACTGATTACATATTAATAGTAAACATTGTACTGGAAATGGAAAACACATGCAACTTAACTTAACTTGTGCTCTGGGTTTTTTTTTTCTGTTTACTCCCCCCGTTTGACTTTAATGATCTTCAGAAGTTTGATCACAGGAGGGAATGAAGCGCGGCGCTCTCTGTGTGTCTAAATACAGGCTGCAGAACATTTATATCAGCCAGGTTGAGAGGGGGAGGAGCCAAGGTAAACTAGAGGGAAAGGTGTCTTCACATGTGTGAGCTGTTCAAAGTCCACCAGGTGTTGTGTTTTCTCCTCAGCTGGATCTGAGGTGTAATCGTGTAACCATGGGTGTCATATCAGTGGGGGGAATGTTGCATGCACTGCATTGGAGTTGCATTAGTCGGCATGTTTAAATACACTAAATAATGATATAGAGATATAAATGAAAGCACTAAAATACATCAACAACATAAATAAACTACATATTTGAACAAAAGAATGTTCACCCATATGATAATATACAAGAGTGGTACCTGGTAATTTAATTTGTATTATCATAATTATAATTAAAGGTGATGCGTGATGAATAATGTGGGATTATTATTCCTTATATCGTGGGATATTCGAGATTTGTATACAATACAATACATGTGTGTGTGTATTTATATATCTATTTATAAATACATTCCAGCTGGTAAAGGTGGAGCTCATAATTACATTATTGTCTATCATTCTTGAAAATACTTTACATGTACTTAAAAATGTGCTTGTACCTGATTACAGTGTATAGATTATGTTATATAACCATTGTTTATAATATATATATTAATTATATTAAAGCAAGTGTGTAGCATTTAAGGAGGGGGATGTATTGGCAGAAATTGAATATATTATTAATAATCATGTTTTCTTTTGCCTATCATTTACAACAACAAAAATAAGAATCGTTGTGTTTCTCTTATCGGAGAATGAGACGCTTATATCTATATAATATGTTTCTACGGTAGCCCAGAATGGACAAACCAAACACCGGCTCCAGAGAGGGACATTCCTCTTTTCACGTAGGTTTTTTCGACACGAGTCGCGCGAGGATGAAGTTTTCAGTCGGTTGCAATCTTCAACCTGACCATTCGATGGCGCCAAACACCACACGCTGCACCTTTAAAGTAAAGATATGTTCGAGAGAGGGGACCAGGGCTCCATCCCTGATCCCTGGGAGATCCCTTCCATGTGGAGTTTGCAAATGTGTTTTATTCTGTTCATAAGACAAATAATCTAAATCTGAAATGTTGTGTGTAAAGTTGATTATCATATACGTTAAAAAAGTACAGTCGCACATTCAACACGCACATGTCCTGCTTCTCTCTTCCATTCAAAACTATAAGAATAATAAGAAACAACAGCAATCAGAAATTATAAGACGATAAAAGAATAAATAACTGTGGTTTAAAGTGTTATTTAAAGTGTTCACTGTTCAGTAATCTAACCACATGGGGATACATATGTTTATTTTCTTTGTTGCATTTGAGAGGCAACTTATTTCTAATTGTAGACTATATGTATTTAAATTTTATTTGAGCTACTTTAAAAAATAATTATTTCAGGACACTCTTGTAAAGGAGATTTTTAATCTCAATGAGGCTTTTCCTGGTTAAATAAACGTATCCACTCAGAGATGAGAGACACCGCCCAGCGCGGGGGGGGCGGGGTCATGATGCTGATGGCAGGGACTCGGAGAAAGGAAATAGTGAGATTTTACAAATGATTTTCAGCAGCATTCACTCATATCGATGTGTATAAATACTGCGATGCGGCGGCGGGGCTCAGTCACACTTCTGCGGGGTAGAGATGACGAGACTGATCGGTCTGCAAATGGTAACCGCGACCCGGAGGGCAGCGCGCACGTGGAACCCGGAGCAGCCTCATATATATTTATATTTATATATATTTTTTTTAAATTGTTTACAGTTCTCGCTGCTGGTCTTCAACGACCACCTGTCCGCCGCCGCCGCCGCCGGGGGGCGCTCCAGGTGCTTCAGCGCGGAGCAGGTGGACCGGAGGAGGCACCCGGGCAGACCGGGACTCGCGGTCGACCTGCAGGACGCGCGGACGTGCGCGCAGACGGCCGCGGACACGCGCGGAGACCTGAGCAACCGCTCCCTGTCCCCGTGGAGGTACAGGTGAGTGACTGCGTCTACGGGCGCCGCGCAGGGTCAAACGCGCTCTACGGTATCACGACCGAGTAGAAATCACCATCACGAGAGGGGTGGAAGAAGTACTCTGATATTTACTGAAGTATAAGTATACTGTAGAGGTGGAAGAAGTACTCTGATATTTACTGAAGTATAAGTATACTGTAGAGGTGGAAGAAGTACTCTGATATTTACTGAAGTATAAGTATACTGTAGAGGTGGAAGAAGTACTCTGATATTTACTGAAGTATAAGTATACTATAGAGGTGGAAGAAGTACTCTGATATTTACTGAAGTATAAGTATACTGTAGAGGTGGAAGAAGTATTCTGATATTTACTGAAGTATAAGTATACTGTAGGGGTGGAAGAAGTACTCTGATATTTACTGAAGTATAAGTATACTGTAGGGGTGGAAGAAGAACTCTGATATTTACTGAAGTATAAGTATACTATAGAGGTGGAAGAAGTACTCTGATATTTACTGAAGTATAAGTATACTATAGAGGTGGAAGAAGTATTCTGATATTTACTGAAGTATAAGTATACTGTAGGGGTGGAAGAAGTACTCTGATATTTACTGAAGTATAAGTATACTGTAGAGGTGGAAGAAGTACTCTGATACAATATTTTAATGCTCTTACGATGCCAGTATAATACATATATAATATACTGTATAATACATACTCGTTACGCAGAGTATTTATACGACTACTTTCTACTTCTTCCTCCACAGCCAACTCACAATACCTCTTTCAGTTTTCATGTAGATTATAGATTTAAATCTAGGAAATGTGAAAAAAAAGTGGACTCAGTGTTGCCTTGCTCAGAATTAAAATAAATTAAAAATAAATTAAAAAAGACAAATTCAAGACAAAAAACTGAACACAAAAAAACAACAGTACTCACTTTTCAAAGTGCAGTTTTGTCCCGATACTCCTTCTGCGTATCGTTGTAGTATTTGTTGACATTGCGATTGTTGATAAATTGTGCAGCCACACGTTGAACCGGCCCTTTAAATGGTCTTTCCCTGAAGCTCAGTGCCTCACAATCACATTGTGGCTTAAAATATAATATAATATAATATATATAAATATATAAGAAACGATTCCCAACGGAGAACAAAACACAAACGTGAATCATCCCGACTGTCGTGTGCCCTGTGCTAACCCTAAAAAAAAAAAAGATAAATTGTTGAACCGGCCCTTTAAATGGTCTTTTTTGTGTGCCCGTCTCCTCTCAGGCTCAACGAGGAAGACGACCGGATCCCTCACCAGATCCTCTTCGCCGAGTGCCTCTGCAGCGGCTGCATCATCAACCGGCACGAGGACCTGAGCTACAACTCCGTGCCCGTGTTCGCGCCGCTGGCGGTCCTGAGGACGTCTCCGTGCCCGCGAGACCCCAACAAGTTCACGGTGAACAAGGCCGTCGTCAGCGTGCCGGTGGGCTGCACGTGCGCCGCGCCCAAGTACATCCTGAAATGACGCGTGAGGGGGTTTTCATTAGTCACGGTTGTTTAGCACAGTTTTTATGTTCGTCTGTTGGAAATGTGCAGTACAAGTACCTCAAAATACCGCTCGAGTGCGGTACTCGAGTAAGTGTGCGGCCCGTTCTCTGCACCGGCGCCTCGAACGCGGACGTTTTGGGTCACGGAGCTGCAAGCCGAGGCCCTGTAGCGTCGGTTTTAGACCCTGTAGCGTCGGTATTAGACCGTGTAGCGTCGGTTTTAGACCCTGTAGCGTCGGTATTAGACCCTGTAGCGTCGGTTTTAGACCCTGTAGCGTCGGTTTTAGACCCTGTAGCGTCGGTATTAGACCGTGTAGCGTCGGTATTAGACCCTGTAGTGTCGGTATTAGACCGTGTAGCGTCGGTATTAGACCCTGTAGCGTCGGTATTAGACCCTGTAGCGTCGGTTTTAGACCCTGTAGCGTTGGTATTAGACCCTGTAGCGTCGGTATTAGACCGTGTAGCGTCGGTATTAGACCCTGTAGCGTCGGTATTAGACCCTGTAGCGTCGGTATTAGACCGTGTAGCGTCGGTATTAGACCCTGTAGCGTCGGTATTAGACCCTGTAGCGTCGGTATTAGACCGTGTAGCGTCGGTATTAGACCCTGTAGCGTCGGTATTAGACCGTGTAGCGTCGGTATTAGACCCTGTAGCGTCGGTTTTAGACCGTGTAGCGTCGGTTTTAGACCGTGTAGCGTCGGTTTTAGACGGCAGGTACGTGATTGTTAGCGGGCGACCAGCCTCGGGTTCTTCATCGGTCGCGGAAGAAAAAAAAAACAAGATGGAGGACGCTCGCCCTCGTAGTTTACGTATCGACGAGCTCGCCGACGTGACCGCTGGAGCGCGGAGGCACGCGGCCTCCGACAGGGTGTCTGTCCTGTCTGACATTTTAAAAGCTCAGGACAGACAGAAAGAAAACAAGCTCCTTCTCCATTTTTCTACAGTGGGAGATTCTCTCTCTTTGGTGGGAACAATTGGGAAAAAAAAAAAAAACAGAACGGCGAATTTGGCAAATTTACGACGCGCGTAAAAAAAATCCAGGAGGGCGCTAGCTGTTCCCACCTGTTTCCACTCTTTATGCTAAGATAAGCTAAACGTCAGGAGAGTGAACGCGCATATTTCTCAAAAGGTCGAGCTATTCCTTTAGAACGGGACACACGTTACTTAAAGACTTTAATACTTTATTTTTTTAGACACTGTTACGTGCTGTTTAATATTTGACGTACGCCTCATTAGGAGAAATGTGAGGATTGACGAATTATTAAGTATGAGTATATATTACATATTACTGTGATCGAATGTGACGTCGTCTTTGTTTTCTGTGAATGTCGCCCTCTGCTGGACTGAATGTGTAACACCTCTCTGGAGGTTAAAATTTAAAAACGTTTATCTACTCGTTAAAGTAAATAGTTTTTCCACCTTAAGGACATTAAGGTGTTGAGTCATGTGACACCCCTCTTCACCGGTCTAGTGAATAGTTGAAGGCACAAAGAAGCCTCATCGTCCCCACCAGGAAATAAAAGGTTTTCTCTGGGTCTTTTGTGGCCTCCTTCCTTTACATCTAAATCACAGCCAAACTATTTAATTTCATTAATTTTCACGTAAATAAATGTTTTCACGTAAATAAATGTTAATTTCACTCATTTTAGAAGAGTTGTAATTGTTCTTTCTTTTATTTGGGAGATAATTGTCTTTTATTTTTTCAGGGAATGGAAGCACAAGTGTAAGAGAGGCTTTGTTATTGTTTTTATTGTTAACCCTACCACACCACTAGGGGGCGTGGCTACGCTGTCACAGAGGCAGTAGGCCAATAGGAGGATCACGTGGGACAGGTGACGCTGTCATGGCACGTGATAACAAGTGATAATTAATGTTTTAATTTATTTTAGTCTATGGCTAAGAAAAGATGCAATTGTAAGGAATACATTAATAATAATAAATTAATAATAATACATTTTATTTGTGTAGCGCTTTACAAGGTACTCAAGGCACTTTACATGGTAAACAAACAACAATAGAAGCAGTAACAATTAACACATTGTCGCACACAAACAGTGGAACAAAGATATTTTCTCAATAATGTTTTTATAATAATAATAATAATAATTTATTCCACTCTCATGAGCAACTAAAGTCAGTTTGCAGTGTACAAAAAGTCCACTAGGTGACTCTGCATGACAACATATTTATATATATATATATATATATATATATATATATATATATATTAAATCTGCCTGTGAGACACTACAGCCATTTCCTCCATTTCTGAACTTTATACAAATAACTGATTTATTTGTTCTATATTGTAAAATACCACATAATTAAACACATATAAAATTAATGTGTCAGATGACAAAGGTTTCTGTCTTCAACTTAGCAATAAACAATTAATTTAAGTTTCATTGCGTCCTCTTTAATAGTGTGCTTTCATAATGCAATTTAAATGTATCTGTCAAATGTTTAACTTTTTATATCTAAAGTTTAAGACTTTAGATACAAAAATACATATGAAGTTATGCTGCCCTCAGTATATGTGCCGTGATACACCTTGGCAGTTAGACAAACTCTTTCCTGACATCACGACTCTGAAGACAGTTGTCTGTTGTCCACAGGTTTATTGACGTAAGAAAGAGTCAAACTAAAACACACAAAGGGCATAATGAATACAAACAAAATGCTTCCTTGTTAACCTTACACATACACACAATGTAAATATACTGATTCTTCAATTAAATAACTTGCTTTATTTTTAACCGCTGCTTTTATGTACTTACTACTGATTTACACATATGTTCCTATAAACCACTGTATTTTAACATAACAACTCTTTATTCATATTTATTCTGTCATATGAACAACATTCATAGCGGAGTAGTCATTAACTATGACTCGATGGACTTTGTGCATAAAACTTCCCAAACTAAACAGTCACAAAAATAATCATCTGCGATCATAAGTAACAATAAAACAAATCAATACATACCAACGATGCCATCAAAAGGCATAAGATGCAAGCAGACTCAACTGGATTGTAAACTGAGCCATGCTCTTCCTTCACTTCCTGATTACAAGTCCCCTAACAAGTTACAAGACATTTTCTGTTTCAAAATAAAACGTCCTGTTTCAAAATAAACATATAACTTACTGATTTGACAATTGTAACAAAACATATAGTTTATATTAATAAATGTGTATAAATGAGTCTCTGACTGCTGTCTGAACAAACCCCTCTCCATAAAGCTTCATCATATATAGTTTTTATTAATAAATGTGTATAAATGAGTCTCTGACTGCTGTCTGAACAAACCCCTCTCCATAAAGCTTCATAATATATAGTTTTTATTAATAAATGTGTATAAATGAGTCTCTGACTGCTGTCTGAACTAACCCCTCTCCATAAAGCTTCATAATATATAGTTTTTAAAACATGACCTCATAGAAATCATCATGAAACTTCACCACCTCATCACTCACATTAAATGGAGGAGTTATTATATTACACGGTTTATGAAATGTTATGTTTAAATATGCAAATGAGGCGTCATCTTATGGTAACTTCAGGAGAAATCTGCAGACGCCAAAAGACCAAATAGTAAAAAGTAAACACCTGAATGATTATTTTGGATGTTTTCTTGCCACTAGTCTGAAAAAAATGGAAGCAAAATAGCCACAAAATTGATTAGAGTGTTAAAAACAACATTTCCTTATAGCGTCTCCCCTTAAACGCGTAAAAACGCAGATTCGAGACGTGCAAATGAACTTTTTTTTCTTTGCACATCATGTGTCAGAAGCAGCTTCACACGAGCACTCGGAGAACATCGCCGATGCCCGTCTGAAGGTTTACGACGAGTCTCGACACGTCTCGCGTGGAAGAAGAAATGTTGTGAAACACACAACCTGTGGGCACCAATGTAGCTCCACTTGTTGTGCGGCCAGTGTTTGTGTAAGGTGGAAACACACTCTGCACACACAGCTTCGTCCACCTTGGTCACATGTTAACTTAAGTGTGACTTCTTAATCTCTGGTCATTGAGATTTCCTTTGTCTTTAATACCTCTGCAGTTGAAGCTCGCGCTTCCTCACAACTTTTATGGTCGGGTGTTCCACCAATATCTTCATTCAAGAGCATGTTTTTTAAAATAAAAATAGCTGAATGTAGAGAGTTCATCACACTTTCTAGAAGTGTCACATTTTCACTCTTAAGTCGTGAGATTTGCAGCCGATAAATAAAATATAGCCTGAGATTGAACACCATCTACACACCATCTTTTTAGTATTTAAAAAAGAAAAATACTGTCTTTATACCCAAAGTTGTTAGCTGCACTGTGTTGTTTTGTGATTAATAAACAATACTAATAAAGTGATTAATCTCATGTACTCTCTACGTTGGTCCTCCGTGAGTTTTGGGGTTGTGGAAAGTCCTCTTTAGACGTTAGACTCTGCAGCAGTCACAGGCTCAGGATTTGAAGGTAAAGTGCAGACAAGAGACACAGTGAAGAGAAACAACAATTATAAATAAGCAAATAAACAAAACAATTGGCAGTTAGACAAACTCTTTCCTGACATCACGACTCTGAAGACAGTTGTCTGTTGTCCACAGGTTTATTGACGTAAGAAAGAGTCAAACTAAAACACACAAAGGGCATAATGAATACAAACAAAATGCTTCCTTGTTAACCTTACACATACACACAATGTAAATATACTGATTCTTCAATTAAATAACTTGCTTTATTTTTAACCGCTGCTTTTATGTACTTACTACTGATTTACACATATGTTCCTATAAACCACTGTATTTTAACATAACAACTCTTTATTCATATTTATTCTGTCATATGAACAACATTCATAGCGGAGTAGTCATTAACTATGACTCGATGGACTTTGTGCATAAAACTTCCCAAACTAAACAGTCACAAAAATAATCATCTGCGATCATAAGTAACAATAAAACAAATCAATACATACCAACGATGCCATCAAAAGGCATAAGATGCAAGCAGACTCAACTGGATTGTAAACTGAGCCATGCTCTTCCTTCACTTCCTGATTACAAGTCCCCTAACAAGTTACAAGACATTTCCTGTTTCAAAATAAAACGTCCTGTTTCAAAATAAACATATAACTTACTGATTTGACAATTGTAACAAAACACTCCCCGCCTGGCGTGAATACACGCCACTCAATAAATCCTAGACAGTTCACTTCACTGGGCCTCTGGGGGGAGAAGAAGCACTATCTCAGAAACAGGCCTAAGAAAGATTTTAGTCACTCCTGTTCGTGTGACCTTGATCTCGACCTTTCGCACCTTCCCGTCTTCGCTGGGGAAGGTCTGTGTTACCAGTCCAAGAGGCCATTCATTTCTTGGTACTTGGCTATCCTTGAGGAGAACAACACTTCCTGGGTTGATGTTCAGATGAGTGGACTGCCACTTCTTGCGTGCCTGTAGTGTTGGGAGGAATTGCTTTCGCCATCTGTCCCAGAAGGTGTTGGACAGGTGCTGGACCTGCCGCCACTGGCGCTTGTAGAGATCTGAAACTCCAAACTCTCCAGTAGGAGCAGAAAGGACATTCACCTTTTGAGTGAGAAGAGCAGCTGGAGTTAGTATAAATGAGTCATCAGAGTCAGTTGTCACAGGACAAAGAGGCCTGCCATTTATGATGGCTGTCACTTCTGCCATGAAAGTCACCAGCACCTCATGGGTAAGTTTGTCCTTCAGCTGAAGGAACATGGAGTCCAAGATTCTCCTTGCAAGACCAATCATTCTTTCCCATGTACCGCCAAAATGGGAGGCGTGCGGAGGGTTAAAGGTCCAAGAGCAACCTTGGCCTGACAGGTAAGTCTTCACAGTTGTGTTGTCAATGTTTGAGGGTATCTTCAACTCCTTGCAGGCGCCAACAAAGTTGGTGCCACGGTCTGAGCGGATGTGATTGACAGGACCGCGCACAGCAAGAAAGCGCCTTAGCGCGTTGATGAAGCTGGATGTGTCAAGGGATTCTATGACTTCAATATGAACCGCTTGTACGCTCATACACGTGAAGATTACAGCCCAGCGTTTACTGTGTGAATAACCTCCTCTTGTTCTTCGTGAAGAGACACTCCAAGGGCCGAACACATCAAGCCCAACATTTGTAAAGGGAGGCTCTGTCGAGAGACGATCCGCTGGAAGACTGGCCATCTTTTGAATTGTAAGTGGGGCTCTAAGCCTTCTGCAGGTTATACACTGGTGGATGATGCTGCTCACTTTTCTTTTGCCACCAACAATCCAAAAGCCAGCTGTATGGACAGCCCCTTCTGTAAACAGACGGCCTTGGTGATAGATTTGTTCGTGGTGATGCTTGATGAGTAAGGTTGCAACTTTATGTTTGCCAGGAATAATCACTAAAGTCTTTTCACTCTGATCAAGGTTTGCATTGTGGAGGCGGCCCCCGACTCTCAGAAGGCAGTGTGCATCAATGAAAGGATCTAGATTTTTGAGAGGGCTACATTTAGGGATCTGCTCATGTTTTTGGATACATCTGATCTCTTGACTGTAGACTTCTTCCTGTGCGACGCTTGATCAGACTCCTCAACAGTGTATCCTGTTTTGCAGTGATGCCAGCCCTTACAAGGGCTGTTCTTCAAGGTCATGTTGAAAAGACGGGCTATGTGTATGAGGCGAACAATGGCCCGTGTTAGAGACTTCCAAGATGAGAACTTTGAGAATCGTTGAGAACCAAGCTGCTTGGATGTTGTTGTAGTACTCAAAGTGGACACCAGAGGGCGAATGTCTGGGTCTGAACCCGGGTCTACAAGCTCGTAGGTGCTCTCTGAGGCACTTGTCTCCGGTGTGTACAGAGATTTGGGTCCACTCAGCCAGTTTGTGTCGTTCAAACGGCCTGCAGCGACAGAACGTGTAGCGTGGTCCGCAGGGTTCTGTTCTGTTGACACGTAGCGCCATTGATCTGGGTGGGAGGACCTTCGGATACGTAATACCCGGTTACTTACATATACATAAAAGCGCATGCTTTCATTAGAAATGTAGCCAAGGACTACCTTGCTGTCTGAGTGGAAGGTTGTAGCATCGAGCTGGAGGTCTAGTTCTGCCGAGATTAAGTCTGCTAACTCCACTCCAAGCACTGCTGCGCAAAGTTCCAGTCTGGGAATTGTTTGTTCAGGACGGGGGGTCAGCTTGGCTTTGCCCATTACAAATCCCACATGGTTATTTCCAGCAGAGTCAGTTACTTTTAGATATGCCACAGCGGCGATAGCTTTCGTGGATGCGTCAGAAAAGACGCACAATTCCCTTCTGACAGCTGCTGGGGGTGAAGTTGTAGTGTAGGCTCTGGGAATAGAAAGCTGGGACAGTTCTTTCAAAGATGCTCTCCAAGATGTCCATGCGTCTTCCATTTCTTGGGGCAAAGGCGAGTCCCAGTCACCTTTCTCAGTTGTGAGTTCTCTCAGAATAGCCTTGCCTTGTATTGTGACTGGCGCTACAAACCCTAGAGGATCGTAGAGGCTGTTGATTGTAGACAAGACACCCCGTCGAGTGTAGGATTTTATCTCGTCGGAGACGCTGAAGTGGAAGCAGTCGGTCTGGAGGTCCCAATTGATTCCAAGACTACGCTGCATTGGCAGCGTATCTGCACTGAGGTCCAGGTCTTTAAGGTCTTTTGCACGATCTTCGGCCGGAAAGGCCTCCATGACCTCCTTGTTGTTTGCTGCGATCTTGTGCAGCCTTAGGTTTGATTTGGAGAGAACATCTTGTGTCTTTTTCAGCAGGTTGACCGCAGCTTTGACTGTGGGCAAGGACTTCAACCCATCGTCTACATAGAAGTCACGCATCACAAAACTTTGGACGTCAGGGTCAATGCGAAGCTCACTGACCTGAACAGACTGGTGCAGTCCATGAATCGCTACTGCGGGTGAAGGACTATTTCCAAAGACGTGGACCGTCATCCGATACTCCACAATGTCTTTGGAGGGGTCGTTATCTTGGAACCATAGAAAACGTTGGAAGTTCCTATCGTCTTCCCTTACTGAAAAACAATAAAACATCTGTTCTATGTCCGTTGTAAAGGCGATTGCTTCCTTTCTAAAGCGCATTAATACACCAAGCAGCGTGTTGTTCAGATCAGGCCCAGTCAACAGCACGTCACTGAGCGACACACCGTTGTACTGGGCGCTGGAATCGAAGACCACTCGTATTTGTTTTGGTTTTCTTGGATGGTACACACCAAATATTGGCAAGTACCACTGTTCTTCATCCTCACTGGGAGGAGGGGATAACTCAGCATGACCATTCTTGAACATTTTGTCCGTGAAACTGAGAAAATGGTCTCTCATTTCAGGCTTCCTTTCAAAGTTGCGTCTGAGCGACTTGAGCCGGTTCAATGCCTGTGGCCTGTTATTGGGGAGCCGTTGACGTGAGCATTTAAAGGGTAATGGAGCTACCCAACTGTTGTTTGCATCTTTTGTTAGTCTTTCTTTTATTATTTTCATGAAGGAGATGTCCTGGATAGACGGAGCCATGTTGTTGTCGTCCTTGGTCTGCTTGAATATGTTATGTCCTAGGCTGTCAACATCACAGTTTGATATCTCTTCAGGATGTGTTTGGAGGTGGTTTGTGGCTTGGGTGTCACTGTATTTTTCCTTTACACGGAACATGTTAGGACATGGGTCAAAGAGAGTAGGGCGTCCCCGTTCCGTGGTGTTTGTGTAGAAGGCGTTGACTGTCGATGGTTTGTGAACGCGGCCTAAACATACATTACCCACGATGATCCGTCCCAGATCCAACTTCTGAGCATAAGGTAGGTTGTGTGGGCCATTGACCTGTTTGCGGACCTTATGGACTCTGATAATATCCCGCCTTAAGAGAAGCATAATTGGGGCTTGTGGGTCGATATCTGGGATGAGGTGTGCGACTGACTTTAGGTGTGCGTGATAAAAAGCTGCATTGGGAGTTGGAATCTCACTTCTGTTATTTGGGATGTCATCACATTCTATGAGGCTGGGTAGTGGGATGCTGACGGTCCTATCCAAAGATTCCACGATGTAGCCACTGGCCCTTCTTCCTGTTGCTTTCTTTACTCCAGCACATGTTTTCAGTGAGTAAGGAGCACTTGGACTTTGGTCATTGAAGACTTCGAAGAACTGTGAACGAACTAGTGATCTCTTGTTCTGTTCGTCCAGAATCACGTACATCTTCACTGCTTTGTGAGCGTGGCCGGCGCTTTTACATTCATAACAACGAACATTAAATGTGCAGTACCTTGCAATGTGTGATGATGAAGCACAGCATCTGAAACAAACGTTATTCTCTTTTAAGAATGTCTTACGGTCTTCGATGGGCATTTCACTGAATGCACGGCATTTGCGTATAGGGTGAGGTTTTTTATGGATTGGACACAGTTTGTCACAGTCATTGAATTTCGTTGAGGGCTCCCTAGGATCAGAGATGGCTTTTGGAAATATCTCTGTTTTGTGAACAGAGACTTCTCGCTGTCTGTTTGGCTTCCAAGCTGTTTTTTCTGGCCTGGGAGACATGTCTGAGTGAGAGACAAAGTTGAAACTTGGGTCATTTTTGACACTAGCTTCTTGGCTAACAAAGTTTAATAATCAGGCAAAGGGGGGATATGAAACGTGATGTTGCCGCTTGTAGGATGACCCAACTGACGCCCACTTCTCCTGCAGACCGAAGGGGAGCTTCTGTACAATTGGGTTGACGCCTCTCGTTGTATCGAGGAAAGAGAGGCCGGGTAGGTCTCCTTCAGCTTTGGCTGACTCTAGTTCCATTAAAAGATCACTCAACTTTGTTAGTTTAGAATAATCTCGATTTGTTATTTTTGGAAAGGCGTTGATACGTTTGAACAGAGCATCTTCTATTACTTCTGCGGAGCCATAAGATTGTTCAAGTCTGTCCCATATCATAGCCAAGCCTGCTGCTGGATGATTGATGTGTATTGCTCTTATGTGCTCGACGTGTTCTGCTGACTCTTTGCCGAGCCACTTAAACAGGAGATCCATTTCTTCGCTTGGTGTCAGGTCCAAACCTCTGGTTGCATTCTGAAAAGACCGTTTCCAGGCTCTGTAGTTCTGAGGTCTGTCGTTGAATTGAAGTAGGCCTGTTGCCACAAGCTCACGACGAGCAAAGTATCTCACGAAGTCGCTGATGTTGGAGTTGTTATAATAGGTGTTTGAAGATGTGGGATAGGATTTAA
The DNA here is from genome assembly GCF_009769545.1 of Cyclopterus lumpus. NCBI lineage: Eukaryota > Metazoa > Chordata > Actinopteri > Perciformes > Cyclopteridae > Cyclopterus > Cyclopterus lumpus. The sequence goes on from NC_046968.1 coordinate 27,741,896, forward strand.
GAGCAGGATCGCCTTTGTCGTTTTGAGGTCCAAGACCTTGCTCAGGAGTGGCATTGTGGTTGTCAAACCGAACATTGCGTGTCCCATCGAGCTTTTCATCTTCATAGATGTAAGGCTGCTGTGAGATGAGGCGAGTTGGTTGAGAAGCTGCATTGTGGCCATGTGTATGATGGGAAGCTATATTGGCTTGGGCCGGATGGAATGAGTTGGCTTCAGATTTGATAGATGAAGCTGGAGTTTCGTAGTTAGGGCTTGACCCTCTTATTGCTCCAACACCATCATCGTGCAGCTGAGCGTCTGTGTTTTGTGATTCGGCTTGATCAATCACATATTGTTCTGTGCGTTGTGCAGCTTCCAAAGGACTGGAGTCCAAATTTAACATGGAACTATGTCTTTCACTATTTTTATATACCACAGCTTCAAGGGCTTCGGCCTCAGCTACGGCTGCAGCAGTTTCTTTCTTGTAATTGAGCATTTCTATTGAGGCTTCCAGCGTAGCTTTTTCTAGCTTTGTTGAGGCTTCTAGCTTAGCTTTTTCTAGTTTTAGGCTCATTTCCTCTTCGGCGTAGGACATGCGTGCCTTTGCTGCTTCTGCTCTCGCTCTTGCCTTTGCTGCAGCAGACCCCGTTGATGATACACTTGAGTATGTAGCAGAACATGTAGCGCGGGACCGCGTCTTTAATGAAGTTGCTTTCTCGGACATGGTGTTGTCTGGTGACGTACGTCTGTTTAGACACCGCTGTGATGGTCATCCACTGGCTGCGTGACATGATGTTGTTAGTAGCGTCTGCCAGCTGGCTGCATTATCTTGCCCGCTAGAAAGACGTTGTTTTACTATGCTGCCCTCAGTATATGTGCCGTGATACACCTTGGCAGTTAGACAAACTCTTTCCTGACATCACGACTCTGAAGACAGTTGTCTGTTGTCCACAGGTTTATTGACGTAAGAAAGAGTCAAACTAAAACACACAAAGGGCATAATGAATACAAACAAAATGCTTTCTTGTTAACCTTACACATACACACAATGTAAATATACTGATTCTTCAATGAAATAACTTGCTTTATTTTTAACCGCTGCTTTTATGTACTTACTACTGATTTACACATATGTTCTTATAAACCACTGTATTTTAACATAACAACTCTTTATTCATATTTATTCTGTCATATGAACAACATTCATAGCGGAGTAGTCATTAACTATGACTCGATGGACTTTGTGCATAAAACTTCCCAAACTAAACATTGTCACAAAAATAATCATCTGCGATCATAAGTAACAATAAAACAAATCAATACATACCAACGATGCCATCAAAAGGCATAAGATGCAAGCTTCATCATATATAGTTTTTATTAATAAATGTGTATAAATGAGTCTCTGACTGCTGTCTGAACAAACCCCTCTCCATAAAGCTTCATAATATATAGTTTTTATTAATAAATGTGTATAAATGAGTCTCTGACTGCTGTCTGAACTAACCCCTCTCCATAAAGCTTCATAATATATAGTTTTTAAAACATGACCTCATAGAAATCATCATGAAACTTCACCACCTCATCACTCACATTAAATGGAGGAGTTATTATATTACACGGTTTATGAAATGTTATGTTTAAATATGCAAATGAGGCGTCATCTTATGGTAACTTCAGGAGAAATCTGCAGACGCCAAAAGACCAAATAGTAAAAAGTAAACACCTGAATGATTATTTTGGATGTTTTCTTGCCACTAGTCTGAAAAAAATGGAAGCAAAATAGCCACAAAATTGATTAGAGTGTTAAAAACAACATTTCCTTATAGCGTCTCCCCTTAAACGCGTAAAAACGCAGATTCGAGACGTGCAAATGAACTTTTTTTTCTTTGCACATCATGTGTCAGAAGCAGCTTCACACGAGCACTCGGAGAACATCGCCGATGCCCGTCTGAAGGTTTACGACGAGTCTCGACACGTCTCGCGTGGAAGAAGAAATGTTGTGAAACACACAACCTGTGGGCACCAATGTAGCTCCACTTGTTGTGCGGCCAGTGTTTGTGTAAGGTGGAAACACACTCTGCACACACAGCTTCGTCCACCTTGGTCACATGTTAACTTAAGTGTGACTTCTTAATCTCTGGTCATTGAGATTTCCTTTGTCTTTAATACCTCTGCAGTTGAAGCTCGCGCTTCCTCACAACTTTTATGGTCGGGTGTTCCACCAATATCTTCATTCAAGAGCATGTTTTTTAAAATAAAAATAGCTGAATGTAGAGAGTTCATCACACTTTCTAGAAGTGTCACATTTTCACTCTTAAGTCGTGAGATTTGCAGCCGATAAATAAAATATAGCCTGAGATTGAACACCATCTACACACCATCTTTTTAGTATTTAAAAAAGAAAAATACTGTCTTTATACCCAAAGTTGTTAGCTGCACTGTGTTGTTTTGTGATTAATAAACAATACTAATAAAGTGATTAATCTCATGTACTCTCTACGTTGGTCCTCCGTGAGTTTTGGGGTTGTGGAAAGTCCTCTTTAGACGTTAGACTCTGCAGCAGTCACAGGCTCAGGATTTGAAGGTAAAGTGCAGACAAGAGACACAGTGAAGAGAAACAACAATTATAAATAAGCAAATAAACAATACAAAAAAACATGTCATGTTGAACCATTGTTTGTTCTCCGTGTGCAAAAAATAAACAACATCTGTTAGCGAAGAGGACTTTCTACACGCTAAAAACATGGATACCAGAAGCTGGATATGACGTCACTGACTGGTTACCATGGTGAGAAAACCAGGAGGCAGGCCGGAGGAACATCGGTGCAGTTGTTTTCATTCATTTAATCTGATCTGTTAACTCTAGAGATTTAGATCTTCAGATCTTTAGAGCTTCAGAGCTTTACATCTGTAGAGCTTTAGAGCTTCAGATCTTTAGAGCTTCAGAGCTTTAAATCTGTAGAGCTTTAGAGCTTCAGAGCTTCAGATCTTTAGAGCTTTAGATCTTCAAATCTTTAGAGCTTCAGAGCTTTAAATCTGTAGAGCTTTAGAGCTTCAGAGCTTCAGATCTTTAGAGCTTTAGATCTTCAAATCTTTAGAGCTTCAGAGCTTTAAATCTGTAGAGCTTTAGAGCTTCAGATCTTTAGAGCTTCAGAGCTTCACATCTTTAGAGCTTTAGAGCTTCAGAGCTTTAGATCTTCAGAGCTTCAAATCTATAGAGCTTTATAGTTTCAGAGCTTTAGAGCTTCAGAGCTTCAAATCTGTAGAGCTTCAGAGCTTTAGATCTTTAGAGCTTCAGAGCTTTAGAGCTTCAGAGCTTTAGATCTTCAGAGCTTCAAATCTATAGAGCTTTAGAGTTTTATAGTTTCAGAGCTTTAGAGCTTTAGATCTTCAGAGCTTTAAATCTGTAGAGCTTTAGAGCTTCAGAGCTTCAGATCTTTAGAGCTTTAGATCTTCAAATCTTTAGAGTTTCAGAACTTCAGATCTTTAGAGCTTCAGAGCTTCACATCTTTAGAGCTTTAGAGCTTCAGAGCTTTAGATCTTCAGAGCTTCAAATCTATAGAGCTTTATAGTTTCAGAGCTTTAGAGCTTTAGAGCTTCAGAGCTTCAAATCTGTAGAGCTTTAGAGCTTCAGAGCTTTAGATCTTCAAATCTTTCAAGCTTTAGAACTTCAGAGCTTTAGAGCTTTAGAGCTTCAGAGCTTTAGAGCTTCACATCTTTAGAGTGTCAGAGCTTCAGAGCTTTAGATCTTCAGAGCTTCAAATCTATAGAGCTTTAGAGCTTAAGAGCTTTAGAGCTTTGGAGCTCCATAGCTTTAGAGCTTTATAGCTTCAGAGCTTTAGCTCTTCAGAGCTTCAAATCTGTAGAGCTTTAGAGCTTCAGAGCTTTAGAGCTTCAGAGCTTTAGATCTTTAGAGGTTCAGAGCTTCAACGTTTTAAAACTTCAAATATGTAGAGTTTCAGAACTTTAGAGTTTTAGAGTTTTAGAGTTCTAGAGCTTCACAACTTTAGGGCTTTAGAGCTTCAGAGCTTCAGAGCGCTGCAGGAATGAGTCCCAAAACACAGAAAAGAGCACTTTTTTGCACTTCTGGTTTCCTCATCTTTAAATGGGTTTTTTTTTTGGCTAACACACGCGGTTTGGTTCTCCGCCATAAAACAGGATGTTGGTAAACATCATTCTGGTGGATTTAGAAGCTTTCCCGTGTCTTGTTATTTACAATTTATTTACAATTTCGAGATATTAAGTCATTAAGTCTTAAGTTATTATTGAAAGAACCTTTAAATACTTTATATAAAATATAAATCAACAATCAATATATTAAGTCCTTCTTTAGCCGTGTCAGCAGTACTGACCTGGTCTCTTGAAGTCTTTCCAGACACTCACGCGATCAACAAACGGTTGCGTAGTCGTGACAACGAGCTGCGAGTAAGCACAGCGGCTGTACTCCCGAGGCTCCAACTGAAAATAGTTCCAGTTCGGGGGGTCGGTGGGATCGATGCCCAAGTGGCTCATGCACATCCCCAAATACACGTCTTCGATGTAAATGGCTTTAACGTGTCTGGAGGCCTCCACAAGCTTTCTCGGGAGGTCGAGGGATAAAACGTAGCCCATGCCCAAAGGGTACCGAGGGTAAAACGCCGACGGGTAAATCTCCACAGGGAGGAACCACTTCGATGTCCGGTATCTGTGGACCGCGGCGTGGCCTTGCACGAGTCCCGTCATGTAGTTGGTCCTCGGGGCGTTCGCCAACATGCCGACGAGTTTGGGCACGTTCAGAAACATGTCCGTGTCGACCTTCATGGCGTACGAGGCACCGGGGCAGTGCGCGTCCAGCCACTCCAGCATCACCATGGTCTTGATGGTGAGGTTCTTGTAGGAGTCCAGGAAGTCGCTCTGGATCAGGTCGCGGTGCTCGAGGCTCTCCTGCAGCAGCGGGCCGTCGGTCCACCCCGGTCCCGGTCTCGGTCCCACTCCCTCCCCGCCGTGCAGCCCCATCAGGAAGAACAGCGCCACCGCATTGCCCAGAGCCGCGCGCTCGCTGCCCCAGGTGCTGCGGATGACGTCGCGGTCTGCCCTGTTGTCGGGAGCCACGGGAACCATCAGAACCAGGAAAGGCTTCTGCCGCTCGCACGTCTTCGGCTCGTTTATGACGAAGTGGTACTCAGAGGGGTATTCCACCAGGTAGGGGCCCGGAGATTTATAAGGAGTCGCCGTCTGCGCCTCAGCTTTGCTCGCCGCCGCCGCCGCCTTTGAGGAGGTCTCTGTTTGAGGAGGTGCAGCCAGGCCGATCTCAGTCGGTTTAGATCCAGGTGTGCTGGCGACGGGACCCCTCTGTTTGGGAGGGACGAGGCTTTGCCTCTGACCGTTGGACTTAAGCCCCCACTTCGTCGGGTTCCACCCGGGCACCATTTCCTTCACGTTTGTGTTGTAGAAGAACAAAACCACCGTCAACACCAGGACGACAAAGATGAAGTGGCGCTGTGAGGAACAACACCACCTCCCGCTATCCGGCGGTTTGCCAGCATCCTGGGCCCCCTGGCTGAGAGCAGAGAGGAGACAGTGAGACGGACAGCGAGGATAAGTAATACATTTACTCAAAGACAAGTAAAGTTCTCTGTTCAGAAAATACGGCCGACATCTTCACGATAAACATTCAACAGCTGTGACTGACGTCAGAGCACCAGCATCAGGATGTAAACACAGGGTCCTGCTCTCTGTCCTGTGATCCGCCCGTGCAGCTTGATCCTGGACCATCGATGGGTCCAGGTGGTCTCTGTGAAGACCTGCGCTCAGCGGTCACCGACCTCCCGCTGCTTTCATCCATCTTATTACATCAGACAGCCAAGAGCATGCTGGGTACTCTCTGGGGCCATTTGGGGCCATTTAGTCGTAGAGCGAAGATCGCCTCAAAGTCCGCTGCACTTGTTCCTCACGCTTCATTTTACGATGTTGATGAATGTATTCCTTTTTAGGTCATTAGTGATTAACTCGGAATTGCTAAATAAAGACAAAAATATTGCTTACGGTCGCAGACGTTGCCAAAGCAAAAATTGCATTTATCTGACATTTAAGATACTTCCACCAATGCAGTATTGTTACTTTTACTTCAACAAGAGATCAGAGTACTTCTTCCACCAATGCAGTATTATTACTTTTACTTCAACAAGAGATCAGAGTACTTCTTCCACCAATGCAGTATTGTTACTTTTACTAAGTAAAAGATTCTCCTCTACTGCAGTATTACTACTTTGTCCATCGTTGCGGTCCTAAAATACGATAAAATATTACTAATTAATAATCCTGTAGGACATTCTTGTGCCAGAGTTTCATTGAAGTTCCAATATAATAAAAATAACAACAATATGAACAATAGAATAATAATTATGTAAAAAGAAATAATACCGAAACAAATGGAGTCACGATAGGAATAAGAGTAATAAATAAACAAAAAACTAAAATAGAAAAATAATAAAGTGTATAAGAAGTGATACTAACACCAGTGCATATTTAAGCAATCTCCTGGGAGTAGATTAACAGTTCTAGGCCTACTAAATACTGTTAAAGATTAAACTTTATAAATAAATAACCTTCCACAGCTCCTTCCTTCCTCTCCTCTGCTTCCTTCATGAACACAGGTGATTTGAGGTAAAACATACCTTTGTGCCACCGTAGCTGAGACACTTTCCACCATGTCGACAATCCCCAAAACGTTGATTGTCGTCCTTTTAAAAAAAAAGAAGAAAAAAAAGATGTGTAATCATAAAAAAATTGTTATGGAAGGCAGAAGAATCGTCATGACACCACTTTGAGGCATCCAGTTGAAGTTGAAGTTGAGACTCGCACCTCGTCGCCTGCAACAGAACAAATATTTACAAAAAAATCATATCCCCGAGCCTTCGATCCCAGATCCAGCCATCTCTGTGACAAGGGGGGGGGGGGGGGGGGCTGTGCTTCTCGCCGCTGTCAGCGAGCTCTGGGGTGGTTGAAGTAACCATGGTGCCGTCTTTTCCTTTTTGCTTCTACCTGTAGCCACACCTTTGTTTGTCCCCCCCGCCCCCAAACCCCCTCGGGGTTGGCCTGTGTTGTTCTTTGCCTCAAAGCGGAGTAAAGACTGGAATGCTCCAGAGCCTTTAAGAAGCTGCTCCTGTGAGCTGACACCTGGTTGGTGTAGTTGGACCAGCTCAGCAGCAGGTAGTTTAGTAAAGTAAAGTAACGAGGTGTTCTTACGGTTCCATTACCGTTATTTATTCATTCATTTTTCTTTGTTCTCTTTTTGGCCTCTTTTGAGTGAGGAAGTATTCTTTGAGGTCCAACCAGTGGTGGAATGCAAGTACAGCTCCTCAAGTACTGCATATAAGTACAACAAAATAACACGGTACTTGTATTTTACTTGAGTTTCTTTCATCTTGTGCATTTTCTCTTTTCACTCCATCTCAGATGTAGATGTCGTCTGATGTGTTGACGTTGAACGTTTGTGATGGACTGAAGGAGGAAGTTGTTCCTTTGTGGTGAACTATTTCTATTTCTGGGCAGATCCTCCCTTTTTTTTTCCAGCTCTAAACGAGCTTTAACGAGGAATTTGAGGACGGTGGTCTCTTTTTGAGGCCTCGAGTTTCCACCTTTTAGCAGTTGCCAGCTTGGATTTTTGCAACCAGGAGTGACTCAAGAGGGTGGAGTGCAACCGAACCCTGAACCCTGACACATTTTGAAGTGGCCAAAACAGTTTGCGACCTGTCAATCACCTTGTAGCCCTGCCCCTACAGCATACCCTGCTTTAGGGGCGTAATTAGGTGCGTGGGCCATATTTACTAAAAGAATGTTGTGTTGAAGAAGACTTGAAACTAGAGATTGAGACCATAAACTCATGTTTACAATGTTTACTGAGGGAATAAATCAAGAGAAGTAGAGTCATTTATATAGACTTCTATACAACCAGAGGAGTCGCCCCGGAGCGTTGTTTTAGAGAACCGGTTTTGAAACAGTTATGTAGACGCCGACGATCGTACGGTAACAGTCAAAGGTTGCCATGTAGACGGAGATCGTTTTAGTGTGGCCGAAACCACCGAAAAAGAGAAAGGAGAGAAGCTGCAGCGTCACAGCAGCCGTTCCAAAGTTGAGATATAAATCAGGCCAACAACACCCCCCATCCCCCTATCCACAGCACACCAAGCACAAGGTCCTTGTACAGGCAGGTGCGTGACCTCTGAGATGTTTGTTTTTAACTCACACAGGTGTGCTCCCTCTCACGTTCTTATCGCTTGACGTTGACAAATGGACTTGCGGGTCTGAAATCCTGAAGTGTAAAACAGAACCTGTGAGCTGAATTATTATTTAAATATGAGCAGCAGTCCTTTATCAGTGAATGCAAATCCAGTGGGGGAGGAGGAGCCGCTGCCTTCTACGCCCGGAGATGTTGTGATACCACAGAGTGGGAAGTAAAGGTATTCCGCTTTTTAAGTATCACAACATGTGCTTTGTGGATCTCATGCGTTCACATCAGAGGGCACAAAAAGAGGCATGTGTGGGCAAGAGAGGTTGTGTGTCCGTGGTCACGCACATACACACACACACACACACACAAACACACACACACACACACACACAAAATGATTTGGACGATTTGCACACACAAAACTATCAGTGACACAGAAATATAATGTACCATAATAAGCAGTGTAGTTTTATTTTTACATTGCATTACATATCATTTAGCTGACGCTAATGTTGGCAGTCAGGGTTGACTGTCGAGTGTCACCGAGGTTCCTGGCAGTCGGGGGCGCGGCTAACACTGAGTTGTTGAAAGTGGTGGTCAGGTCGTGGGTGGGAGAGCCTTTCCCTGGAAGGAAAAATAGTTCCATCTTGTCAGGGTTGATTTTCAGGTGGTGTGCAGACATCCACTGAGAGATGTCAGACAGACAGGATGAGATTCGTGCTGCTACCTGTGTTTCAGATTGTGGAAACAAGAGGATCAGTTGGGTGTCGTCAGCATAGCTGTGGTAGGAAAAGCCATGTGAGCGAATGACAGAGCCAAAAGAATTAGTGTACAGAGAGAAGAGAAGAGGACCCAGGACGGAGCCATGAGGGACCCCAGTAGTGAGAGGGCAAGGTTCAGACACAGATCCTCTCCAGGTTACCCGGTAAGTGTGGTCGTTAAGGTAGGATGAGAAAAGGGAGATACCAGGTCCTGGGATACTACTAGAGAAACTAAAAAATTTACTTTTTTATTCTTATTTTTTAGCTTTTTTTTAACTTTCGTTATTATTTCTATTTTTCCTTTTATTCCTAATGTAGTGGCCATTTGTCCAACAAATCAAAAACAAACATAAATCAAATTGCCACTGACGCACCATGGGTTTGTGGTTTACGCAGCCAAAAGAATGCATTGTCCATTCAGGATTCCGTTTTTCTGATAATTTGTTTGGAGGTGGATTATCAGAAAAACGGAATCCTGAATGGACAATGCATTCTTTTGGCTGCGTAAACCACAAACCCATGGTGCGTCAGTGGCAATTTGATTTATGTTTGTTTTTGATTTGTTGGACAAATGGCCACTACATAAAGTAAAAAACCTTGCCTTTGAACTCAGAGACGGATCCCGCACCAATGGACGGGTCGGGTCGTATTGGATTTCGGAAAGACGGGCAGAACGGATTATTTTATTCATAACTTTGGATCATCGACGGGGAAACTGCATTGGCCCGGATCAACTAAGAGCTCAACCTTCTCACAAGAAACTGGTACGTGATACGACTGCTGTAGAGGACAACGGCCAAACGAGTGGAGTTTAAAAGTCGCTGTTTACATCCATGTTTCGTGAAGTTTGAGTGACAGCGGTGAATCGCTGCATAGGATCATTGCGCAATACCTGCGCACCACCGTCATCGGCTTTGATTAAAAGCCCGACTTCAGTGTGTGTCTGTGTGTGATGAAACGGATCGGATCGGCCAGTGAGCACTCTGTTTGCTGCCCTTCAACCGTATTTATGTCCGATTGCGGATTTTGATTGCTGTGCAACAAGCAGTTTAGAAGAAGCGTTCAACATGTCTGACGTTGAGGCGAGTGACGTTGAATCGACGTCAGCAAAAAGGAACATTCAATTAACTTCTAAGGGCTTGGGCTTCTACACGGAAATGTGCCAGCAAAAGAGGAGTACAAAATGTAAACAAGCCAAAAGGTGTTTGGGAAACATACGTGCGTTGATGGCATCAAATGAAAATGTCAATTCAGTGACTGCTGAGCTTACTAAGTTCATCACGTGTTACCAAGACGCAAATGAAATCCATGAATCTTTTGTGAACTTACCTTTACCACAAGATGAAGTTGCAAGGCAAAATAAGAACCACGAAGAAAAAATGACAATGTTCCATGATTTCACTGAAAAAGTAAAAGGCTGTCTGTCTGAAATGGGTCAACCATATGTGCAGCCAAATGAAGACCTCAACGACCAGCGTGTCGCAGATGAGAGAAACCCTGAAGATAGTGCTTCTAACGTGTCAAGGGTAAAGGTCAACTCTGTGAGGACACACTCCCAGCTATCACGGATTTCATCAACATCATCTGCACGCATTGAAGCTAAAGCCGACAGGGCTGCTTTGATGGAGCGGGTTGCTGCTCTAAAAAGGAAACATTTAATAGAGGATCAAGAGGAACGTTTGGAGAAAGAAAAGTTACGTTTGAGGAAAGAAAAGGAACAATTGGAGCTTGATACAGAATTGGCAGTAACAAATGCAAAGCTTCATGTCTTGGAAATCAATTCAAAATGTTCGGACGGCATGAACTCTTATTTTGAAAGGAACACTTCTCAAAAAACAATTCAATTAAGTCCCCATGCCCACACCTTTGTTCCAGTTAACATGGATGAAAGAGATCATGGGGTTTCTGTTTCTGATCCCATAACTCAACCACAGGTTGTCAGGCCTAAGCAAAGGCCAGCCACACAAACTGTGAATGAAAACCAAGCAGGACGTGTGCAACCTCAAACCCAAACTCTGACTGAGAACTATCAGAATGATATTGTAAATGTTATGCAAAGACAAAATGACATCGCTGCTCTGCTGGTTCAGCAAAATCTGTGCTCTGTCCTTCCTGTACGAAATATTCCTGTGTTTGATGGAGACCCTCTTCAATACAGGTCTTTCATCAGAGCTTTTGAAAATGGAGTGGAGGAGAAGACAACTAATTGGAGTGACTGTTTACACTTTCTCGAACAATACACCAGGGGGCAGCCAAGAGACCTGGTGTGCAGTTGTCAACATTTACCTTCAGAACAAGGATACCAAAGAGCCAAAAGTCTTCTAGCAGAGCACTTTGGAAACGAGTACAAAATTGCATCTGCCTATATGGAAAAAATTCTCAGCTGGACACCTGTTAAAAGTGAAGATCTTAAAGCATTAAAATCATTCTCTCTCTTTCTTCGAGGATGCTCAAATCTAACAGAGCAAATGATGCATATGAAGGAACTGGACCTACCATCCATTATGAGGAGCATCATCTTGAAACTTCCTTATAAATTAAGGGAAAGGTGGAGAAATGTTGCTTGTGATCTGCAGGAGCGAAGTGGCCGGAGAGCACTGTTTAATGATCTTGTTGTATTCATTGAAAAGCAGGTCAGAATTGCCTCGGATCCACTTTTTGGAAACATTCAGGATTCACAATCCACCAAATTGAGAGCCTCTAACATTGGTCATTTGACACAAAGGAAAAAGGGAAGCAGCTTTGCCACCAATGTTACTGCAGTAAAAGGAGTCGTCAGTACTCCGTATACAGAAAACAAGACCAAGTCTTTCTCTATTCACAACTGTCTGTTTTGCTTCAAAAGTTGTCACCCGATAGATAAATGTCCACAGTTTAAAGAGAAAGGACATCGTGATAAGATCAATTTTATCAAGGAACAGGGTATTTGTTTTGGTTGCCTGAAAGTAGGCCACATAAGCAAAGACTGCAGGAGTCGCTTGGATTGCAATGTGTGTCACCAGAAGCACCCAGGAGTCCTTCATATAGAACGGCAGGATAAAGGAACAGCCTTACATCAACCCCAACAGTCTGTGAGCCCTCCAAGTGTTTCAACTGCAATGTCTCAGACCTGTGGCCATATTGGGGCTGGTTATGAAGATAATTCCATCTTTTCTATTGTTGCAGTCAAAGTCAAGAGCCAGAGGGGCAACAAAACGGTGCAGACATATGCCTTTTTGGATCCAGGAAGTTCAGGCACATTCTGTACCGAGAACTTGGCAAGAAAATTGAACTTGAGGGGTAAAAGAATGAGTATTCTATTGAGAACAATGGGTCAAAAGAAGGTTGTAAATGCACATATTCTGTCAGGTCTTGAGGTGTCTGGCATGAGTGCAAATGATTTCATTGAGTTACCTGATGTTTTAACTCAAAAGACCATGCCTGTTTCTACATTGAATGTCCCACGACAGGAGGATCTTGATCAATGGTCCTATCTCAAGGATGTTAAGCTCCATGACATTGATGCAGATGTTGAGCTACTAATTGGAACTGATGCTTCAAAAGTGATGGAGCCTTGGGAGCTGATAAACAGCCAGGATGAGGGACCCTATGCAGTGAGAACCAGAGTTGGTTGGGTCATTAATGGTCCACTGCGTGGCAGAAGCAGTACAAGTAAGAGTGGCTGCCCTGCTGTAACAGCCAATCGAATCTCTGTGGAACATCTGCAAGAAATGCTGGTTAAACAGTATAACCATGACTTTAATGAGAGATCATCAGAGGAGCAGATTGAAATGTCCAGAGAAGATATCAAGTTCATGAATGTTATGAGCACCACAACAGTATTAACAGGAGACCATTACTGTATTGATTTACCTTTCAGACAGGAAAATTCTGTCTTGCCTAACAATCGCTGTGTTGCAGAACAGCGCCTACGGAGCCTGAAAAGAAAAATGGATAAGAATGGCCCATTTAAGGATCAATACACCACATTTCTAAACAACATGATAACTCAAGGATATGCTGAGATGGTACCTGCTGATCAACTAGAACAAAGTGATGGAAAGGTGTGGTATATCCCTCATCATGGAGTCTATCATCCCAGGAAAGGCAAACTGAGGGTTGTTTTTGATTGTGCAGCAACTTATGAAGGGATATCACTGAACTGCCAGCTCTTGCAGGGCCCTGATCTTACTAACACTCTTATTGGAGTTCTCATCCGATTTAGGCAAGAGCCTGTTGCAGTAATGGCTGACATCCAAGCCATGTTTCATCAAGTGCATGTCTCAGAGGAGCACATCAACTTTCTTCGCTTTCTCTGGTGGCCTGATGGTGACACTGCACAGTCTCCACGGGAGTATCGGATGAAAGTACATCTGTTTGGAGCTGTATCCTCACCAAGTTGTGCAAATTATGCTTTGAGGAGAACTGCAGATGATAATGTCAAAAATTTCCCTGCGGAAGTGATAAATACAGTCAAAAATAACTTCTATGTTGATGACTGCCTGAAATCCATGGCTTCAGAGGAGGAAGCACTACAAATGATCAAGGACTTGAACGCTCTTTGTCATAAAGGAGGGTTCAATCTTTCAGGATGGATCAGCAATAGCCGCAGAGTACTGCGGTCAATCGCAGAAGACAAACGACCAAAAGAACTGGTGGAACTGGATCTGGATACAGACCAACTTCCAATGGAGCAAGCACTAGGACTACAGTGGAGCATTGAAACTGACACATTCAAGTTCAGGACCTCACTACGACAACAGCCACAGACCAGAAGAGGCATCTTGTCAGTGGTCAGCTCACTTTATGACCCTTTAGGATTTCTATCCCCATTTAGTATGCCAGCCAAGCTTTTGTTGCAGGAGCTTTGTAAGAGAAACTTGGGATGGGATGACGCTATTCCCCACTCCTTCTCTGAGCAATGGTCTAATTGGCTTGAGGACCTTCGAAGGATGTCTGAGTTCAAAGTGGACCGCTGTATTAAGCCCAGAGACTTTAGAGACCCTGCTACAGCCCAACTTCACCACTTTTCTGATGCCAGTCAGGTTGGATATGGAACTGTGTCCTATGTGAGATTGGAAAAAGACTGTAAAGTACATGTTGCATTTCTCTTAGGAAAGGCCAGAGTGGCTCCACTAAAGCAGACTACAATTCCTCGACTGGAACTCACAGCCGCAGTTCTTGCTGTTCGAGTTGATAAAATGCTTCGGAAGGAGTTACAATTTAAACTTGAGAAGTCAGTTTTTTGGACTGACAGTACAACTGTTCTTAAATATATCTCCAGTGAAACCGGGCGATTCCACACTTTTGTGGCAAACAGAACCGCTTTTATCAGAGAAACGGCCGATGTGGATCAGTGGAGATATGTGGGTTCTAAGGAGAATCCAGCAGATGAAGCATCAAGAGGATTAAGAGCTGAGGATTTCCTGAAAAGCAGGAGATGGATAAAAGGACCGGAATTTCTATTCAAGTCAAAGGAGGCGTGGCCTAAACTGGAGGTGGATCTTGATGCGATTTTAGCAGATGACCCAGAAGTCAAAAGGGACTTAATGGTGAATGCTATCATCAAGGACTTGGAGAATTCCACCAACCACCTGATCTCTTATTTTTCATCTTGGATTAGCCTAAAAAGATCTGTGGCTTGGTTTCTGAAGGTCAAGGAAATGCTCTTGTTATTGAGACAGAAGAGAAAGGAGTTTTGTGCTTCTGCAGGCCTCAGAAAGGACAATCTAAAGATTCAGGAACAAGAAGTGGAAAGAAGAATTCAGAGCTTTAAAGTCACACTCAAGGGACAAAGCCTAGCTCCTGAAGATCTTACAAAGGCAGAAAAATCAATCATTCAATATGTACAAAAACACAAGTTCACAGTTGAAATTGCCTCACTCAAGGGTGGCTGTAAAAACGTCCCCAAAGAAAGTCCACTGTACAAACTGGACCCAGTCATGGATGATGACCTCCTCAGAGTTGGAGGACGGTTGAGTAGAGCAGCATTGCCAGCAGAATCCAAACATCCAGTCATTTTGTCAAAAGATCTGCATGTATCCAAACTCATTCTGAGCCATATCCATCATCAGCTGGGACATGCAGGAAGAAATCACATGTTGCCCAGGTTACAGCAAAAGTACTGGATCATTAATGCAAACTCTGCTGCCAGGAAAGTCATATCTGACTGTGTTGTTTGTAGACGCAACCGAGGAAAGCTTGGTGAACAGAAGATGGCAGACTTGCCTGAGGAGAGAGTGTTGCCTGACAAAGCTCCTTTTACAAATGTTGGAGTTGACTATTTTGGGCCCATCAATGTTAAGCGAGGAAGAAGTCTTCTTAAAAGATATGGAGTACTTTTTACCTGCCTTACCAGTCGTGCCGTCCACTTGGAAGTGGCTTATACATTGGATACAGACTCCTGTTTAAATGCAGTAAGGAGATTCATCTGCAGACGAGGTCCAGTCGCCTCAATCAGGACTGATAACGGCACAAACTTTGTTGGAGCCAACCGAGAGCTGAAGGAAAGTCTGGCTGTTGTGAATCATAGCAAAATTCAGAGGTCTTTGGTCCAGGAGGGCATACAATGGAACTTTAACACTCCAGCAGCTTCCCATCAAGGTGGCATCTGGGAGCGCCTGATTCGTTCAGTGAAAAGTGTCCTCACCTCAATTCTTCAACAGCAAACTCTGGACGACGAAGGGCTCCAGACCATTTTCTGTGAGGTTGAGGCAATACTAAATGATAGACCCATTACAAGAGTGTCAGACGACCCAGATGACCTTGAAGCGCTCACACCAAACCATATTCTAATGTTAAAGGGCAAACCAACCATACCCCCAGGACTGTTTGATAAAGATGATCTATACATCAGGAAAAGATGGAGGCAAATACAGTACATGGCTGAACTGTTTTGGAAGAGATGGATCTCTGAGTACCTACCGATGATGCAAGAGAGACAAAAATGGACAAGGCCAAGAAGAAGCCTCACTATTGGAGACATAGTTCTTGTTGCGGACTCCACAGCTCCAAGAGGATCTTGGATGATGGGAAAAGTGTTGGATGTAAGACCAGATGCAAAGGGTCTGGTGCGCTCTGTGCGGCTTCAAACAAGAACAAGCATTCTAGAGAGGCCGGTGACAAAGCTCTGTCTGCTATTGGAAGCAGCAGTTTAGCATCATGGACTAATGCTTTCTCTACCTCTATTTTCTCTCATTTTTCTTTTTGTAGGTTCATCAAGAAGATTCACTTAAGGTTAAATGCATGGCACATAGAATAGTCCCTAATATTTCCTAGTTTGCCATTGAATTGTATGTTGCAGGAATAGCTCCGTTTGAGAATAGTATGTAATTGTGATTGTATGCACAATTAGGGGCCGGAATGTTGGAGCTATTTAATTGATATTAGTATTTAGTTGTTTTATTGACAAGTAGTATTGTTTAATCATTCAGGTTGTTTGCTTATTTAGGTTAGATGTTTTGATATATTAGAATAGCTTTTTTCTTGTGATAGTTTTTAGTTTAGTTTAATTCTTTATTGTTGTTGTCTAGATATATTTAGTCTTTTGGTTGTTCATTGGTTCGTTAATTGGGTAACACTGTGGGCACCTGTGGTTATATGTAGGAGTAGGCAGGTACAGGACCAGCATGCACCTGGGTAGGCCTATGGTTTTTTACCAGCGCAGGAGAGGCAGCGTCAGGAGTTCCTTTGTTCTTTTGTTTGTTTGCTTGTTTTGTTTAGTTAAATAAATTATCAGAAAAACGGAATCCTGAATGGACAATGCATTCTTTTGGCTGCGTAAACCACAAACCCATGGTGCGTCAGTGGCAATTTGATTTATGTTTGTTTTTGATTTGTTGGACAAATGGCCACTACACCTAATATTTCCCTTCTTTTTTCCCCCCCATCTCATTTCTTTATTATCCGACTATTGTTTTTGATAATAAAACATATATCTATATATTTGTGAGTAAATGCAATTAAACAAAATATAAAAGGCAAATCATGAGGAAAGGGCTATTTTTACACACACACAAGACATGCACGTGCACACACACTCACACACACACACAACACACACACACACACACACACACACACACAGTGTTTCTCTCAGACAAAGACTAACTAAAACATGGATACTGAATAATTAAACTACAGATTAGGACTATTTTAATTTTTTAAATAATAATAATAATAAATAAAAAATCATGATAATTTAAATAAATTAATCTGAAAACTTTTCACGGACCACACTTGGAGAGTCACAGACTTGATCCATGACAAAAACACATCGAAGCAGAAATGAAATCCAGCGAATTTGAAGATCGACAGGTTGTGTGTGTTTGCAAGTCAAATTAATGGCGTTCGCTGTGTGCAGGTGTGTCAACACAATGACGAGCCCGGTTCAGAGAAGGTCAAGGCTCCAGGGCGCTTGTGTGACCAGATCATCCATCTCCTGTTTGAATGGCTTTCTAGCAGGAAGAGTTCAGATACATTTAGTTGTGCGTCTCTGTGTTGCATATTGACAATAACTGATCCTTGAATCTTTGATAAACATTAAAAAATACCAACACATGTAGACAGAAATGTAGTGAAATACATGGGAGCTATCATGTTCTATTGTAAATATCCATATTTTTATTTTTTAAATCATGTCTTTATACTATAAACTGTGTTTATTGTCACGCACCAATCACCAAGAAAAACTCTCTTGTATGCGCAAACATACCTAAAAATAAACCATTTCTGATCTGAACACCTCTTTTTTTAATGTAGTATATTTACTATTAAATTAAATTAATTACATACATTTTATTTCTGATACTTGTGGAAATATATATATATATATATGTATATATATATATATATATATATATACATATATATATATTTCCTCAAGTAGCAGAAATAAAATGTATGTAATTATATATATATATATACATATGTTTAAATACTTATATATGTATCTATATATAAATATCGACAGATATAGACAATGTGCATAAAAGGACATCGCGGGCTCCCGTCCTTTCCTCGGGTCCTACGTCATGACGCAAGGGGAGCGTCACTTGACGTCGCGACGTCGCGTCGCGCGTCATAACTTCCAACACAACCTGCCGCTTCCTGGCCGGCCCAGGCAGGCGCCTCAGGCCCCGCTCCAGCTCGTGAACCGTTACCCGCACATCCTCATCATCATCACCACCATCATCATCATCACCACCGCTCACCGGTCCGCGAGGAGCCGCCGCCGGTATGAGTGAATGAAACGGCCGGGATCGAGGAGGAAGTCCCGGGACTGTGCTGCTCGGTGAGTCGCGACCAGCTCTGTTTTAACGGTTACCGGCCATTCACGTTCTCTACTGTAATCACAGCAGCGGTGACATCACCTCCATCTTCCTCCTCTTCCTCACCGACCGGCAACAATGAGCACAACCAGTGTGTGTGTGCGTGTGTGTGTGTGTGTGTGTGTGTGAGGGGGGGGGGGCTTTACCTGTGTACTTGTGGTACTTCTAGTGGTACTTTTAACATGTGAGCCCTGGTTCTACTGTGCTTGTAAAACTGGTATAATATAAAATATTGCAGTACTTTCAATCCTCCATTGTGTAACTTCCTCTTGGCTTAGTGTTCATTTAATTAAAATTAAATCTTTGTATGAAAATGGAGTCGTCAGAGGCAAAAAGATGTACTTGAGTATTTCCATTCATTCCGTATGCGTCTATTAATCTCAGAGGTACATGTTGTACTTTTTACTGTACTAAATCTCAGAGGTACATATTGTACTTTTTACTGTACTACATCTCAGAGGTACATGTTGTACTTTTTACTGTACTACATCTCAGAGGTACATGTTGTACTTTTTACTGTACTATATGCATATTCATGCAGCAGTAATATTAATACAGAAGCATCAGATGACATTTGACATCAATACTTATTTATGTATTTTGCACAATTCAAACAATAAAATACAAAATAAACAAACATAAAAAAGCCAGCTGGTCTTATTTGAAACCTCCACCTATATCATATTACAATTTAAAATAATTACAAACATAAAATGAAATATGACGGAGAACAAAAGAAAAATAAATAAATTAGTACTTAACTTCAGTAAAATAATTCAAATCAATTATTTTTTTTAAAAAGTTGAATTTTCTTTTTTTGAGAGAAATGATGACGAGGAGATAAATATTAACGGATAAATAGAGGAAGTAAAAAAAGAAACAAGCAAAGTAAAATGAGAACAGAACATAAAACATAGCATACATAATAATGCAGCAGTCATATTAAACCAGACAGAATATCACACATAACCATAACGCTCCCCATGAACCCGTCCGGTCCACAGCACCGGGGCTGGAGGAGAGCTCGAGGCTGAGGCGACGCGGCCGTGGTGATGGTGTTGGACTCGGGGGAAGTCTTCATGGATCAGGTCGAGGTTGAAAGTGTCGGGAGCAGCCGGGCCCCGTTGGAGCCGGACGTGCCGCGGCCCAAAGCCGCCGCGTCCAGGAGGAGCGACGTTGCGAAGAAGGAGAAGGCGTCCCACAATGGACTTCCGGCCCAGACGCACAGTGGCCAGGCGGCGCCGAGGAGGCCGTCCTCGGTGGCGGCGGTGGCACCGAGAGGCGGGGCCACGCCCAGGCCGCCGCTCCACCGGCCCCTCAGCCGCCGGCCCCTGAGCCTGGAGATAACCCCCCAGCGTCTGCGGTGGCCCGAGGAGCCGATGGCGGACGGGCGTGTCGTGCAGCCGCCCTGGCGGAGCGGCTCGGCCGCCCCGTCGCCCCCGACCCGCAGCCTGACCAGCCCCAGCCTGGGCGGCTGGATGCGCCGCAGCGAGAGCACCTGCTCGGTCAACTACCCCCCGGGGCTCCGGGTCGGCGGGGGCCAGATGAGACCCGCCACTTCCCTGCCGCACATAGCGAGGAGGGAGGTGGGCAGGTCGCTGGCCGCCGCCCCCAGGCCCTGTCTGCTCGTCGCCCTGCGGCCCCTGAACCTGGAGCAGGAGAAGCGGACCTTCTTCCAGTCCGACTACAAGTACGAGCCTCAGTTCGAGTACTCGCAGCCGGAGCCCAGGAGCGTGTTGGACAAGTACCAAGAGGGTTCGGGCCTCTTCCTCGAACAGGTACAGTACCGAACCTCTACGGGTCACCTGTGAGTTCATCAGGCGGCAACCTGAAGTCCATGCTGAGACTTGAGACTAGAGATTAAGACCACAAAGTCATGTTTACAATGTTTACTAGAGTCATTTTATATAGACTTCTATACAACCGGAGGAGTCGCCCCCTGGTGGTCAGGAGAGAGGATGCAGCTTTAACACATGAAGCATAGACTTCTATACAACCAGAGGAGTTGCCCCCTGGTGGTCAGGAGAGAGGATGCAGCTTTAACACATGAAGCATAGACTTCTATACAACCAGAGGAGTCGCCCCCTGGTGGTCAGGAGAGAGAATGCAGCTTTAACACATGAAGCATAGACTTCTATACAACCAGGAGTCGCCCCCTGGTGGTCAGGAGAGAGAATGCAGCTTTAACACATGAAGCATAGACTTCTATACAACCAGAGGAGTCGCCCCCTGGTGGTCAGGAGAGAGAATGCAGCTTTAACACATGAAGCATAGACTTCTATACAACCAGGAGTCGCCCCCTGGTGGTCAGGAGAGAGAATGCAGCTTTAACACATGAAGCATAGACTTCTATACAACCAGAGGAGTCGCCCCCTGGTGGTCAGGAGAGAGAATGCAGCTTTAACACATGAAGCATAGACTTCACTCGGCAGGTTGCCGCCTGGCCACTCCTCCTTCTGTCTGTGGAGTTCATACAACGATGATGATGACGATGAGTTTCCTGTGTACTTTCAGGCGGTGGGAATCATGGAGTGCGTCCTGAAGAAGTTCGGCTCCTACGAGAACTTCGAGGAGGTGACGGGCGGCAGCGTTCTCCCTAAAAGTCAAGTGTGGGCCGCTGTGCGCAAATACCTGCAGAAAGAAGGCTGCGTGGGAGAGGTGAGCGCGAAGCCACGCCCACAACCGGAGACCTTAAACAATGGCTCCTCCAGCATTGAGCCTGCGTAAACAAAGCCAGGGTCCTGAAACTGAAGCAGCTAATTGGCAGTAACTGAGCCATAAAGTATTGTACTATCCACACCTGGGATTTTCCCGGTGTTACCATGCAAGTGTCATGTGTCAAGTGTCAACAAGTGTCAAGTGTCAACAAGTGTCAAGTGTCATGGCCGCGCTCCGGATTGGTTCTGTCGGACGAAAAACGTTCACAAAAACGGCACCTTTATAAATTTATCTTACGATCAGAAATTCTCCCTCGAGTCTGTATCGCATGTTCAAAGATAGCGACACTTTTTTTATTTTTGAACACATATTCAGAAGGTTAAAGGTGTATTACCACTTTTATTAAAGCGTACACAAACTGAGCTATTCGCCAAAAGAAAATCCAGCCCGGATAAGATGACTGTGTGTGTGTGTGTGTGTGTGTGTGTGTGTGTGTGTGTGTGTGTGTGTGTGTGTGTGTGTGTGTGTGTGTGTGTGTGTGTGTGTGTGTGTGTGTGTGTGTGTGTGTGTGTGTGTGTGTGTGTGTGTGCAGGTCGTGGTGCGTCTGTCTGACGAGCTGCTGTCTCAGGCGGTGATGGTGGTGGAGAGCTGTCGCCCCACGCTGACCATCAACCTGGCCGGAGCTCGACAGCACTGGCTGGAGGGGATGCTGCGGCACGAGATCGGTACGCCGCCGCCGCCGCATATTCAACTCATCGCTCCTCGAGTAGAAGTTTCAAGTTAAATTAAAAAGATACCTTCTCACGGTCGTCTCCTCAGGCACACATTACCTGCGGGGGGTGAACAACAACCTGCAGCCGTGGTGCACCGCCGACGGCAGGAAGCAGTTCGGCCTCAAGCCGGCCAATCCCACGGAGGAGGGCCTGGCCAGCCTGCACAGCGTGCTGCTGCGGAAGCAGCCGTACCTGTGGCGCGCGGCGCTGCTCTACTACACAGTGTACCACGCCGCCAGCATGAGCTTCGCACGGCTCTTCGGCCACATCGCTCGCTTCGTCCAGGACCCGGACGTCCGCTGGGAGTACTGCCTGAGGGCCAAGAGGGGGCAGACGGACACCTCGCAGCCAGGTGAACGCACACACACACACACACACAATATATGAATGCTGCATTCTCTCTGCTGACCACCAGGGGGCGACTCCTCTGGTTGTATAGAAGTCTATGCTTTGTGTGTTAAAGCTGCATTCTCTCTCCTGACCACCAGGGGGCGACTCCTCTGGTTGTATAGAAGTCTATGCTTCATGTGTTAAAGCTGCATTCTCTCTGCTGACCACCAGGGGGCGACTCCTCTGGTTGTATAGAAGTCTATGCTTTGTGTGTTAAAGCTGCATTCTCTCTACTGACCACCAGGGGGCGACTCCTCTGGTTGTATAGAAGTCTATGCTTCATGTGTTAAAGCTGCATTCTCTCTGCTGACCACCAGGGGGCGACTCCTCTGGTTGTATAGAAGTCTATGCTTTGTGTGTTAAAGCTGCATTCTCTCTACTGACCACCAGGGGGCGACTCCTCTGGTTGTATAGAAGTCTATGCTTCATGTGTTAAAGCTGCATTCTCTCAACTGACCACCAGGGGGCGACTCCTCTGGTTGTATAGAAGTCTGCTTCATGTGTTAAAGCTGCATTCTCTCTCCTGACCACCAGGGGGCGACTCCTCTGGTTGTATAGAAGTCTATGCTTCATGTGTTAAAGCTGCATTCTCTCTGCTGACCACCAGGGGGCGACTCCTCTGGTTGTATAGAAGTCTATGCTTCGTGTGTTAAAGCTGCATTCTTTCTACTGACCACCAGGGGGCGACTCCTCTGGTTGTATAGAAGTCTGCTTCATGTGTTAAAGCTGCATTCTCTCTCCTGACCACCAGGGGGCGACTCCTCTGGTTGTATAGAAGTCTGCTTCATGTGTTAAAGCTGCATTCTCTCTGCTGACCACCAGGGGGCGACTCCTCTGGTTGTATAGAAGTCTATGCTTCGTGTGTTAAAGCTGCATTCTCTCTACTGACCACCAGGGGGCGACTCCTCTGGTTGTATAGAAGTCTATGCTTCATGTGTTAAAGCTGCATTCTCTCAACTGACCACCAGGGGGCGTCTCCTCTGGTTGTATAGAAGTCTGCTTCATGTGTTAAAGCTGCATTCTCTCAACTGACCACCAGGGGGCGTCTCCTCTGGTTGTATAGAAGTCTATGCTTCATGTGTTAAAGCTGCATTCTCTCTCCTGACCACCAGGGGGTGACTCCTCTGGTTGTATAGAAGTCTATATAAATGACTCTACTTCTCTTGATGTATTCCCTCAGTAAACATTGTAAACATTAGTTTTTGGTCTCAATCTCTAGTTTCAAGTTTTTCAATACAGCGTGATGTTCATTTAGTAAATGATGTTCATTTAGAGTCAAACATGTAATTGTTTTACACTTCCTGTGTTTCTTTCTTAGGGTGCTTCAGTAAAGACCAGGTCTATCTGGATGGGATCCTCCGGATCCTCCGACACCGAAGGACCATCGACTTCAAGATGTTGACTTCTTTAGGCAAAGTCAGTGTCAATTCTATTTAAATAATAAGGGCCTTTATTAACAATACAAAACTAAATGACTGTTTACATGCAAGAATACTGTAAGCCGATAAAGAAAATAAACCTTTTACTTTTTTTTAGTTTAAACTCATCAAATTGTTGAATCGTGAACAAAATATTGAAAAAAAGTTACACGTTGTTTCACGGGTTCACATAATTATACAAAACCGTGAAATAATAACTACAACATATTAGAAAAACGAATGAAATTCAAAACACAACAAGATACAATAATTTAATTTCTGGTCATAATCAATCATACAGAGACTGATGGAGATATGAAGAAAGAGAAATGGAATAAAAGAACTACAACAACCAAAAGGAAGTAGATACAGGAGCTCATGTGCATTGTCTGCCCCCTGCAGGAAAGAAAGAAAACTGGCACTTTGTGATCAATTTACCAGGTTTCTCAGTGATGTAAAACATGTACATTTACACTTTAGGGGGGAAATATTCTAATTTAATGTTAATATTTTTGATTTATTTCCATTGTGAATGTAGATAATTAAACTGTGATTGACATCCAGGGTTTGATGTCTTGAATAACACTATATACTACTACCTCATTGCTTTATTGTAATACTGCACATTTAGAAAGTATTCAAAGTCGTCTTTTGCAAAGATTACGCTTCTTTCTTGGTGGTCAACGACTAAACTATGTTGTGTAAAATACTAGAACTTAACACACACACACGCTGTAAATGTACATTGGAGGAGTTATTGTGGGTTTTGTCACCAATCTCTTGAAAAATGTAGTAAAATACTAAAGTTGCAGTAAAGTACAAGTACGTTGAATATGTATTTTAGTGAGTTGAACTTCCTTCCGGCCAACAGGAGTTCCCCTCCACCGACTAACCGTCTCCTTCACCTCCTTCCAGGTGTCTTTCGAAGACGTGGAGATGTTGCGTCCTCTGGCGGTTCTCCCACGGACCAGAATCCCGCACTTCATGCGAGACCAGGTGCGCTACGTGCAACACCTGGACCACATCGTCTCCGTCAACGACCTGGACGATTCAGCGCTGCAACACTTGCTGCCCTGAACGCCCCCCCCCCCCCCCCCCCCCCCCTCCTTTATCCCTGCACCACCTGAATCCAAGAAGAGGAAGTGGAGGTACACGGACTGTTCACGTGGTGCATTTAATATCATTTTTTAAAAATCCAGTATTATCAACGCTTTATTTGAGCTACTTTCTTTTTTGTAAAACTTGAATGATACAAACAAAAAGGGACGTACACACTAACACCTCTATCTCCTTTGTTTTCACTTTTATCCAATGCATGCCCCCCCCCCCCCCCTCTTTGCCTTTGCTACTACTATGAAGTTACCTCAATACTGCAACTCTACGATGTAACCGACATTATATATGTAGACTCGTACATAATCACCGCGTCCAGCACCTGTACAGGACACTGCTAACATGTGGCATACGGATTTAAACATGCTTTTATTTATGCAATTATTTAAGGTTTTTTCTTCTTTTTTACTTTGAGCAAACTGAATGTCTCTGGTATCAGCTTTATACATTTTTTTTTTTGTATTCTATTTTAGATGGTATTGTTTTTATGCCTTTTTTTTTTTTTTTAGATTGTTTGCATTAAAAAAAAGGACACCAAGGACACATTTAAAAAAACAAAAACCCAGGGGAGTGTCGCTTAGACCACGAATCTTCAAGATATCAAGTGCCAGTAGACTCGGTCAAGTATTCAAACGCTCCCCGGGGTTTTTTTTGTGTAAAGTATCAGTGTTATTAAAAGACGATAATCAGTTGTTACGGTCTTAACTGTCCTTGGTGGTCTTTTCACATCATGATGCTACTGTGATGTGAAGCCCCCCCCCCCTGCAGAATCCAAACTTTCTCATGCTACATTTAAAGGAACATCTTTTTGTTGCACAACGTTAGATGAGAAGATTGATATCATTCTCGTGTCGCGGAGAATAAAAAGTTATTACGTTAGCACGTCCGGCTACTTCCTTCGTGGTTTTGATGTCGTAAAAATAGGACAACGGACATTAAAAGCGTAGTTCAGAAAATAAAGACATTCGGTGGAGAACTAGAAACATTCATGTTAGAATGAACAGTCTGAACGTACGTTTACTACTTTTATTTCCACCAATTCTCGGCGCTGACGTTAGCTCAATTCGCTAGCGAGTCACAGTCTGACGCCGTCTGCTAACGGAACTCGTCTTTTCAGTTAGCGACAATCAGTCGCCGGCTAACATCTGAGAAGCAGCTTTTGTCTGAAATCAAAAAGAATTGTGACGGTAAATCTTTTTAAAATCGCGTGAGAATGTTAAGCTAACGTAACGCATAGGGCGTTTCCCGTCTAGACTAACTAGTATCGCATTCGTCTCATCTAACTCCGTGCAACAAAGCACGTTTTCCCAAAACGTCGAGCTATTCCTTTAACGTGTAGATGAACTGCCAAAGTGGAATTTGTTGTGAAACTGTGGGCGGTTCCTCCCACAGGGAGGAGTCACGGGCCGAGGGGGCAAGCGGGGGGATGTCGTGGGCGTGCCTTCGATGGGCGTAGAGCTCATCCGCTGTAGCTATCCGTGTGTTTGTAGGCTGCTTTTTACCGCGTTAAACACTTAAAACCTTCAGATGTCAAGTCGGGGGCGTTCACTTTGGGACAAGCCGCCTGAGAGCAGAATTAAAAATCGGGATGTGGGCCGAAATGGCAGCAGAATTTTTTTTTTAACTTAACAAAAACAACTTGACCAAAATGTGAATTCTCCTTCTGTGATTATGAAAATGTTGAATTTGACGATGAAATTTATTCTGCTGTGTTTACATTTCAAGCCGTTTGGAAAGCAGATGTACGTTTTTGTTTTTTTAAATTTTGAGCAAGGTGGTCCTCATCAAAACCTCCGGCCTGGATTCTCCTCAACAAATGCACCGATTTGTAACGCACGAATGTTGCACAAGTGGTTTTATGTTCTGGAAAACACCTCGAAGTTCCAGTTTATTTATTAAAAAGTACACACACACACTTTAAAAGAGGTCTCTGGTCTCTTTTTTTCATGAAGCCGTGGACGACGTCGTGAAGAAGTGTGGGATCATGGGAGTTGTAGTCTCCGTTGTTTTAACGTCCAATAAACAATTGATCAATAAAGATCTTGACGTAATGTTCATCGGTCACAGGCGAAGATGTTTTTGTGTCATTTCATTCTAATGAAATAGCCGCGAGTTAACGTTAGCTCGATGAGCCGTCATACAGCTACTCTAGCTAACGTTACGCGGCGTATTTCGCACTAGAAATAGGTATTAATGTCACATTGTAAAAATACTCAATACATTTTCAAAGTAACTTAACTTATAAAAATGTGTTGCTGATAGAGATGTGTATATATATACATACACACGTGTATATATACACACACACGTGTATGTGTATATACACACACGTGTATACGTACGTATACACACACGTGTATATATACATACACACGTGTATATATACATACATACACACGTGTATATATACATACACACGTGTATATATACATACATACACACGTGTATATATACATACATATACACGTGTATATATACACACACACACGTGTATATATACACACACACGTGTATGTGTATATACACACACACACGTGTATACGTACGTATACACACACGTGTACATATACATACATATACACGTGTATATATACGTATACACGTGTATATATACATACACGTGTATGTGTATATATACACACACACACGTGTATGTATATATACATACACGTGTATGTGTATATATACACGTGTATGTGTATATATACACACACACGTGTATATATACACACACACGTGTATACGTACGTATACACGTGTGTGTGTATATATACACGTGTATGTATATATACACGTGTATGTGTATATACACATACACGTGTATATATACATACACGTGTATATATACATACACGTGTACGTGTATATACACACACACGTGTATATATACATACACGTGTACGTGTATATACACACACACGTGTATACGTACGTATACACGTGTGTATATATACATACACGTGTATATACACACACACGTGTATATATACACACACGTGTATACGTACGTATACACGTGTGTATATATACATACACGTGTATATACACACACACGTGTATATATACACACACGTGTATACGTACGTATACACGTGTGTGTATACGTACGTATACACGTGTATATATACATACACGTGTACGTACGTATACACACACGTGTACGTACGTATACACACACGTGTACGTACGTATACACACACGTGTATACGTGTATATACACGTATACACGTGTATATACACGTATACACGTGTATATACACGTATACACGTGTATATACACGTATACACGTGTATATATACACACACGTGTATACACGTGTATATATACATACGTGTATATATACATACACGTGTATGTGTATATATATACACACACACGTGTATACGTACGTATACACACGTGTATACATACATACACACATATATACGTGTATACACACACACACACGTGTATATACACGTGTATATACTGTGTGTATATATACACGTGTATGTATATATACACATGTATATATACACACACGTGTGTATATATATATACACATGTATATATATACACACACACGTGTATATATACACACACACTATATACACGTGTATATATACACATATACGTATATATACACATACGTATATATATATACATGTATACACACACATATATATATATATACACACACACATATATATATACATACATACACATATATAATATACTTATTAATCATGCATCCATATAAAAGCAGGTTTCTACTACATTTTTAACTATCTAATCATTATTTTCATTAATCTGTCGATTGTTTGGTTTGTAAAAAAAGTGAGAAATGACATCACAATTACCCAAAAAGCGGCCCCTTCAAAAAGGTTTGTTTTGTCCAAACTCTCAACATTAGTACAAATACAATAATATTATTAACATTGTTCAGATAAAAAGCAGAAAACGTGGAACCATCTAATGAAAAAACAATTGCCGGTTTATTTTCTGTCATTCGACTAATCGTATATATTAGTCTACGAGTGTCTTCATGTGTTACGCATGTACAAATATTAATTTAAAGTTTTCACATAAATGTAGTGGAGTAAAAAGTACAATATTTCCCTCTGAGATGTAGAGGTATAAAACGCCAGAAAAAGAAGAAAAAAAACCCCTCTTCCGATTCAATCAAAAGTCCAACACGCTCATCGTTAAATAAAAATGGTTTATTCTCTTTCAATATAGCTTTTGTTCTATCCGTAGCAGAAAAAGAGCCTCCATGCCATTCAGTGCTAAAACTGGATCTCAGGTCACCACAGCATCGTAACGACGGACGAACGTCTTTACAGCACAACACCGGCTTGATACTGAACCAACAGTCACTTTGCTCATTTTAAAAACAGGTTATGGGGGAGGGGGGGGGGGGTGTTGGGAAGCAGGAGGAAGAAGGAGGAGGAGGAGGAGGAGGGGTTCAGATCTGATTTATTATCTGTGATTCGGAACGAGCAGCTCAGATCACTCCCCCCTCCCACCCCTCCTCGCTTTTTTTAATTT
The DNA here is from genome assembly GCF_009769545.1 of Cyclopterus lumpus. Lineage (NCBI taxonomy): Eukaryota > Metazoa > Chordata > Actinopteri > Perciformes > Cyclopteridae > Cyclopterus > Cyclopterus lumpus. The sequence goes on from NC_046968.1 coordinate 27,771,039, forward strand.
TATTTAATTTTTCTCGAGGAGGGGTGGGGGGGTGGGGTGGGGGGTGGGGGGTGGGGGGGGGGGGGGGGGGGGGGGGGGGGGGGGTAGGGGAGTTTAATCCGTGCGTGTTTTTTTTGTTTGTGTATTCTGCAAACTTGACATCTTGCATCCAGTATGGCTGTTGATGTGGAGGCAGAAGTTTCTGCCACGAAAAGGTCACAAGTTGAGGTAACAAAGATTCTTCCTGATTGGACGAAAGAGGAACAAAAAAAAAAGAAAGAAGAAGAAACGGACCAATCAGTGGGAGATTTTTACGATTAGGAGAAATGTGTATTGCATAAAACGGGTATTTCTATTATTTGAGCGACCCTCGCTGATATAGTCGAAGTGGACAAAATAATAGAAACACCTTTACAGGTGTTTCTATTATTTTGTCCACTTGTCAGCGAGGGTCTTAGACCGCATTAGTTTTAGCTCGGAGTACCTTTTTATAAACTGTGTACAAGCTTGAAACCCGGCGGTTACCTGCTCTCTGGTTATCATGTTGCATTGGAGCTGCTTATGGCCTTTGTGCCGTCTGTATTGGCGTTTGCCTGTTCCTTCACCACAGGGTCTGAGGGACGACACACGCACACACACACACACACACACACACACACACACACACACACAACCAGGTCAATGAACCACACACACACACACACACACACTGTAGTTGCTCTTCTAGTAGCCAGAAGGTTTACATGTACTCACAGAAGTACGGGTGCTGCATGGCCTCGGCCGCCGTCAGCCTCTGTTGGTGGTCGTAGCGGAGCAGCTTGTCCAGCAGGTCCAGAGCCTCCGGGCTCACCAGGTGCTGGTTCTCTGACTGGATGAACTGCTCCCAGCGCTTCCTCGTTTGCCTGGAGAAAAAAAACAGGTCTTATAAAACTTTCTGCGGTTCATTATTGGTTCAATGTCATCAAAACCTATCAGCAGCTTGTTGATATCTCATTGGGTTTAGAAGATATGGACCAATGAACTTATGAGTGGTGTGGCCTAATATTCAAAAAGACACATAACTTGCAAATCACTTGGCCTATCCTCACCAAATTGCTAGCCTATGTCCACATTGCATCCCTAAACGTACCCTAATTTTCTCATAATATTTGAACATTAGGGGGCGCTGCAGTCAATCGCTCAATATATGCATTTTTAGTTTTTGGGAGTTGTAAAATAGCCAACTCCTCGAGATTAAACCCGATTCATTGGTCTCCAGCGTGCCAAGTGAAGGACGCACCGACGAATTATATTCATTAAAGATGTTAAAGATGTTAAACACCTTGACTATATTTTCACCAGAAACTGCTCTACAGCTAACCTCACTGTAACTCCACTTCATGTCTCTGACCACTTCTTCATCTCTTACTCTCTCCCACTCTTTGGAACTGACAACCCTCCCACAACGGACTCTGCACCTGTCCGTCGCAACATCCGCACCCTCTCACCCTCTCAGCCTCTCACCCTCTCAGCCTCTCAGCCTCTCAGCCTCTCAGCCTCTCAGCCTCTCGGCCTCCTCTCTGGCCTCCTCTGTTCTGTTCCCTCCCTTCAACCGATTCCTTCTCACTCATGCAGCCTAACTTCGCCACTGACACTCTTCTCTCTACGCTGTCGTCCTCTCTTGATTCTCTCTGTCCTCTTATGACTCTAAAGGTCCTCAAGTCCTCTCCGGCTCCGTGGCTGTCCGAACCGGTGCGTGCCAAGAGAGCCACTATGCGAGCATCGGAAAGGAAATGGTGAAAATCCAAACACGCCGACGACCTGCTCGCCTATCAATCTCTTCTCTCCTCCTTCTCTGCCTCTATCTCTGCAGCCAAAAGTATGTTCTACCAATCCAGAATCGAATCCTCTTTGTCTAACCCCAAAAAGCTCTTCTCTATTTTTTCCAACCTCCTTGACCCCCCTGCCCCCCCTCCCCCTCCACCCTTCTACCAAGCCACTTTGTTAACTACTTAACTACTCGGTGTGACGCTCGACAGTCAACTCTCCCTGACTGCCAACATTACCGCAATAACACGCTCCTGTAGGTACATGCTGTACAACATCAGGAGAATACGACCTCTTCTCACTCAGAAGGCGGCACAGGCTCTGGTCCAGGCTCTGGTCATCTCACGGATAGACTATTGTAACTCCTCCTTCAGGTCTACCTGCTAATGCCATTCGACCTCTACAGCTCATCCAGAATGCAGCTGCTCGACTGGTCTTCAACCTCCCGAAATTTACCCACAATCCTCCGCTCCTCCGCGACCTTCACTGGTTACCGGTGGCCGCCCGCATCCGCTTCAAAACATTGGTACTTGCGTACCGTGCTGCGAACAGATCGGGTCCGGTCTACATCCAGGACATGGTCAAACTGTACACCCCAGCTCGTTCACTTCGCTCGGCTTCTACCAATCGGCTTGTAGCTCCGTCACTTCGAGCTAAACACTCAACAAAGTCACGACTGTTTGCTGTGCTGGCTCCTCATTGGTGGAACGAGCTCCCCATTGACATCAGGACAGCAGAAAGTCTCTACATCTTCCGTCGCAAACTAAAAACACATCTTTTTCGACTATACCTTGAATAGGGAAGGTAGAGCCGTAGTAGCACTTAAATGTCTCTTACTGATAGTACTCTGTAGTTTAACGTTATTGAAGAAATTGTACTTGCTTGATTCTTGTTGTTCTGAGTTTGGACTCATGGTTTAATGCACTTATTGTAAGTCGCTTTGGATAAAAGCGTCAGCTAAATGACATGTAATGTAATGTAATGTTAAAGATGATTTAGTAAAAACAAGACCAACTTCAGCTCATTAACCACTTACGACAATCTGACTTTTTGTTACCGTGACGACAGACATTAAAGAGTTTCATTCGAAGGAACTTAATAGTTTTCACTACTTGAGGCTCACGAAATGTCGCTTGGTACTCAAAAAAAGTATCGAGGGTTTAAAACACAAGAACAACAAACAAAAGAATAAGTTCATTTTTTTATTTTTCCACTTTCTTACGTCAGATCTCTGCGCTATAGTTTCGTTAGTTCATTTAAATATTATTTTATTTTCTTGCTGCTGTTGCGGGATTAATAAAGCATCTATTCTTCTAACAGTTTCAAACCCCCGATGTACTCACTGTCCCAGCAGGTCTTTGAAGCGAGTGTCCAGTTCTATGTGGTATTTGTGCAGGTAACCGAAGAGCTCGTCGGTGCCGAGGACTTTAGCAATGCGGACCAGCTGAAAAAAAACAAACGGACGCACATTTAAAAACACGTTCGAGACGCTTTTTTTTTTTTTTAGTCTTTACCTGGTCGTAGTTGTCCTGGCCGTGAAAAAACGGTTCCTTCAGAAAGATCATGCTCGCCAACATGCAGCCTAGACTCCACATATCCAAACTATAGTCATACATCTGGAGAGGGAATAAATAAAAAACACCATGAATGAATTCACAAGAACACAGAGGACCGTGACGACGTGTGGAGGAGGCGTTGGCGGCCGGTACCTGATAGTCCACTAGCAGCTCGGGGCCTTTGAAATAGCGGGAGGCCACCCTGACGTTGTATTCCTGAGCGGGATGGTAGAACTCCGCCAAACCCCAATCTATAAGACGCAGCTGTGACGGAGAGGAAGGAAGCGCTCGTTAAGCAACACGTTCATGTTCAAAAGCAACGCGTTCTTGTTCAAAAGCAACGCGTTCGTGTTTAAAAGCAACGCGTTCTTGTTCAAAAGCAACGCGTTCGTGTTCAAAAGCAACGCGTTCTTGTTCAAAAGCAACGCGTTCGTGTTTAAAAGCAACGCGTTCTTGTTCAAAAGCAACGCGTTCGTGTTCAAAAGCAACGCGTTCGTGTTTAAAAGCAACGCGTTCGTGTTCAAAAGCAACGCGTCCTTGTTCAAAAGCAACGCGTCCTTGTTCAAAAGCAACGCGTTCTTGTTCAAAAGCAACGCGTTCGTGTTTAAAAGCAACGCGTTCTTGTTCAAAAGCAACGCGTTCGTGTTTAAAAGCAACGCGTTCTTGTTCAAAAGCAACGCGTTCGTGTTCAAAAGCAACGCGTTCGTGTTTAAAAGCAACGCGTTCGTGTTCAAAAGCAACGCGTTCGTGTTCAAAAGCAACGCGTTCGTGTTCAAAAGCAACGCGTCCTTGTTCAAAAGCAACGCGTTCGTGTTTAAAAGCAACGCGTTCGTGTTCAAAAGCAACGCGTTCTTGTTCAAAAGCAACGCGTTCGTGTTCAAAAGCAACGCGTTCGTGTTTAAAAGCAACGCGTTCGTGTTCAAAAGCAACGCGTCCTTGTTCAAAAGCAACGCGTTCTTGTTCAAAAGCAACGCGTTCTTGTTCAAAAGCAACGCGTTCGTGTTTAAAAGCAACGCGTTCGTGTTCAAAAGCAACGCGTCCTTGTTCAAAAGCAACGCGTCCTTGTTCAAAAGCAACGCGTTCTTGTTCAAAAGCAACGCGTTCGTGTTTAAAAGCAACGCGTTCGTGTTCAAAAGCAACGCGTCCTTGTTCAAAAGCAACGCGTTCTTGTTCAAAAGCAACGCGTTCGTGTTCAAAAGCAACGCGTTCGTGTTCAAAAGCAACACATTCGTGTTCAAAAGCAACACATTCGTGTTCAAAAGCAACGCGTTCGTGTTCAAAAGCAACGCGTTCGTGTTCAAAAGCAACGCGTTCGTGTTCAAAAGCAACGCGTTCGTTTTCAAAAGCAACGCGTTCGTTTTCAAAAGCAACGCGTTCGTTTTCAAAAGCAACGCGTTCGTGTTCAACAGCAACGCGTTCGTGTTCAAAAGCAACGCGTTCGTGTTCAACAGCAACGCGTTCGTGTTCAAAAGCAACGCGTTCGTTTTCAAAAGCAACGCGTTCGTTTTCAAAAGCAACGCGTTCGTGTTCAAAAGCAACGCGTTCTTGTTCAAAAGCAACGCGTTCGTGTTCAAAAGCAACGCGTTCGTGTTTAAAAGCAACGCGTTCGTGTTCAAAAGCAACGCGTCCTTGTTCAAAAGCAACGCGTCCTTGTTCAAAAGCAACGCGTTCTTGTTCAAAAGCAACGCGTTCGTGTTTAAAAGCAACGCGTTCTTGTTCAAAAGCAACGCGTTCGTGTTTAAAAGCAACGCGTTCTTGTTCAAAAGCAACGCGTTCGTGTTCAAAAGCAACGCGTTCGTGTTCAAAAGCAACGCGTTCGTGTTCAAAAGCAACGCGTTCGTGTTCAAAAGCAACGCGTTCGTGTTCAAAAGCAACGCGTTCGTGTTTAAAAGCAACGCGTTCGTGTTCAAAAGCAACGCGTCCTTGTTCAAAAGCAACGCGTTCTTGTTCAAAAGCAACGCGTTCTTGTTCAAAAGCAACGCGTTCGTGTTTAAAAGCAACGCGTTCGTGTTCAAAAGCAACGCGTTCGTGTTCAAAAGCAACACATTCGTGTTCAAAAGCAACACATTCGTGTTCAAAAGCAACGCGTTCGTGTTCAAAAGCAACGCGTTCGTGTTCAAAAGCAACGCGTTCGTGTTCAAAAGCAACGCGTTCGTTTTCAAAAGCAACGCGTTCGTTTTCAAAAGCAACGCGTTCGTGTTCAACAGCAACGCGTTCGTGTTCAAAAGCAACGCGTTCGTGTTCAAAAGCAACGCGTTCGTTTTCAAAAGCAACGCGTTCGTTTTCAAAAGCAACGCGTTCGTGTTCAACAGCAACGCGTTTGTGTTCAAAAGCAACGCGTTCTTGTTCAAAAGCAACGCGTTCGTTTTCAAAAGCAACGCGTTCGTTTTCAAAAGCAACGCGTTCGTGTTCAACAGCAACGCGTTCGTGTTCAAAAGCAACGCGTTCTTGTTCAAAAGCAACGCGTTCGTGTTCAACAGCAACGCGTTCGTGTTCAACAGCAACGCGTTCGTTTTCAAAAGCAACGCGTTCGTTTTCAAAAGCAACGCGTTCTTGTTCAAAAGCAACGCGTTCGTGTTCAAAAGCAACGCGTTCGTGTTCAAAAGCAACGCGTTCGTGTTCAAAAGCAACGCGTTCGTTTTCAAAAGCAACGCGTTCGTTTTCAAAAGCAACGCGTTCGTGTTCAACAGCAACGCGTTCGTGTTCAAAAGCAACGCGTTCGTGTTCAAAAGCAACGCGTTCGTTTTCAAAAGCAACGCGTTCGTTTTCAAAAGCAACGCGTTCGTGTTCAACAGCAACGCGTTTGTGTTCAAAAGCAACGCGTTCTTGTTCAAAAGCAACGCGTTCGTTTTCAAAAGCAACGCGTTCGTTTTCAAAAGCAACGCGTTCGTGTTCAACAGCAACGCGTTCGTGTTCA